>NC_053027.1:4614133-4674180 GCF_003073215.2 Triticum urartu
GCCGGTGACGATGGTGATCATGACGGTGCTTCGGAGATGGAGATCACAGGCACAAGATGATGATGGCCATATCATATCACTTATATTGATTGCATGTGATGTTTATCTCTTATGCATCTTATCTTGCTTTGATTGACGGTAGCATTATAAGATGATCTCTCACTAAATTATCAAGAAGTGTTCTCCCTGAGTATGCACCGTTGCGAAAGTTCTTCGTGCTGAGACACCATGTGATGATCGGGTGTGATAGGCTCTACGTTCAAATACAATGGGTGCAAAACAGTTGCACACGCGGAATACTCAGGTTATACTTGACGAGCCAAGCATATACAGATATGGCCTCGGAACACGGAGACCGAAAGGTCGAGCGTGAATCATATAGTAGATATGATCAACATAGTGATGTTCACCAATGGAACTACTCCATCTCACGTGAAGATCGGACATGGTTTAGTTGATTTGGATCACGTGATCACTTAGAGGATTAGAGGGATGTCTATCTAAGTGGGAGTTCTTAAGTAATATGATTAATTGAACTTAAATTTATCATGAACTTAGTCCCTGATAGTATCTTGCTTGTTTATGTTGATTGTAGATAGATGGCTCGTGCTGTTGTTCCGTTGAATTTTAATGCGTTCCTTGAGAAAGCAAAGTTGAAAGATGATGGTAGCAATTACACGGACTGGGTCCGTAACTTGAGGATTATCCTCATTGATGCACAGAAGAATTACGTCCTGGAAGCACCGCTGGGTGCCAGGCCTGCTGCTGGAGAAACACCACATGTTATGAATGTCTGGCAGAGCAAAGCTGATGACTACTCGATAGTTCAGTGTGCCATGCTTTACGGCTTAGAATCGGGACTTCAACGACGTTTTGAACGTCATGGATCATATGAGATGTTCCAGGAGTTGAAGTTAATATTTCAAGCAAATGCCCGGATTGAGAGATATGAAGTCTCCAATAAATTCTATAGCTGCAAGATGGAGGAGAACAGTTCTGTCAGTGAGCATATACTCAAAATGTCTGGGTATAATAATCACTTGATTCAATTGGGAGTTAATCTTCCAGATGATTGCGTCATTGACAGAATTCTCCAATCACTGCCACCAAGCTACAAGAGCTTCGTGATGAACTATAATATGCAAGGGATGAACAAGACTATTCCCGAGCTCTTCGCAATGCTGAAAGCTGCGGAGGTAGAAATCAAGAAGGAGCATCAAGTGTTGATGGTCAATAAGACCACTAGTTTCAAGAAAAAGGGCAAAGGGAAGAAGAAGGGGAACTTCAAGAAAAACGGCAAGCTAGTTGCTGCTCAAGAGAAGAAACCCAAGTCTGGACCTTAGCCTGAAACTGAGTGCTTCTACTGCAAGCAGACTGGTCACTGGAAGCGGAACTGCCCCAAGTATTTGGCGGATAAGAAGGATGGCAAGGTGAACAAAGGTATATGTGATATACATGTTATTGATGTGTACCTTACCAATGCTTGCAGTAGCACCTGGGTATTTGATACTGGTTCTGTTGCTAATATTTGCAACTCGAAACAGGGACTACGGATTAAGCGAAGATTGGCTAAGGACGAGGTGACGATGCGCGTGGGAAACGGTTCCAAAGTCGATGTGATCGCGGTCGGCACGCTACCTCTACATCTACCTTCGGGATTAGTATTAGACCTAAATAATTGCTATTTGGTGCCAGCGTTGAGCATGAACATTATATCTGGATCTTGTTTAATGCGAGACGGTTATTCATTTAAATCAGAGAATAATGGTTGTTCTATTTATATGAGTAATATCTTTTATGGTCATGCACCCTTGAAGAGTGGTCTATTTTTATTGAATCTCGAGAGTAGTGATACACATATTCATAATGTTGAAGCCAAAAGATGCAGAGTTGATAATGATAGTGCAACTTATTTGTGGCACTGTCGTTTAGGTCATATCGGTGTAAAGCGCATGAAGAAACTCCATACTGATTGGCTTTTGGAACCACTTGATTATGAATCGCTTGGTACTTGCGAACCGTGCCTCATGGGCAAGATGACCAAAACACCGTTCTCCGGTACTATGGAGAGAGAAACAGATTTGTTGGAAATCATACATACAGATGTATGTGGTCCGATGAATATTGAAGCTTGTGGCGGATATCGTTATTTTCTCACCTTCACAGATGATTTAAGCAGATACGGGTATATCTACTTAATGAAACATAATTCTGAAACATTTGAAAAGTTCAAAGAATTTCAGAGTGAAGTGGAAAATCATCGTAACAAGAAAATAAAGTTTCTACGATCTGATCATGGAGGAGAATATTTGAGTTACGAGTTTGGTGTACATTTGAAACAATGCGGAATAGTTTCGCAGCTCACGCCACCCGAAACACCACAGCGTAATGGTGTGTCCGAACGTCGTAATCGTACTTTACTAGATATGGTGCCATCTATGATGTCTCTTACTGATTTACCGCTATCGTTTTGGCGATATGCTCTAGAGACGGCCGCATTCACGTTAAATAGGGCACCATCAAAATCCGTTGAGACGACGCCTTATGAACTGTGGTTTGGCAAGAAACCAAAGTTGTCGTTTCTGAAAGTTTGGGGCTGCGATGCTTATGTGAAAAAGCTTCAACCTGATAAGCTCGAACCCAAATCGGAGAAATGTGTCTTCATAGGATATCCAAAGGAAACTATCGGATACACCTTCTATCACAGATCCGAAGGCAGGACTTTTGTTGCTAAATTCGGAAACTTTCTGGAGAAGGAGTTTCTCTCGAAAGAAGTGAGTGGGAGGAAAGTAGAACTTGACGAGGTAACTGTACCTACTCCCTTATTGGAAAATAGTACATCACAGAAAACTGTTTCTGCGACACCTATACCAATTAGTGAGGAAGCTAATGATGATGATCATGAAACTTCAGGACAAGATACTACTGAACCTCGTAGATCAACCAGAGTGAGATCCGCACCAGAGTGGTACGGTAATCCTGTTCTGGAAATCATGCTGCTAGATCATGATGAACCTACGAACTATGAAGAAGCGATGGTGAGCCCAGATTCCACAAAGTGGCTTGAAGCCATGAAATCTGAGATGGGATCCATGTATGAGAACAAAGTAGGGACTTTGGTTGACTTGCCCGATGATCGGCAAGCAATTGAGAATAAATGGATCTTCAAGAAGAAGACTGACGCTGATGGTAATGTTATTGTCTACAAAGCTCGACTTGTCGCAAAAGGTTTTCGACAAGTTCAAGGGGTTGACTACGATGAGACCTTCTCACCCGTAGCGATGCTTAAGTCTGTCCGAATCATGTTAGCAATTGCCGCATTTTATGATTATGAAATTTGGCAGATGGATGTCAAAACTGCATTCCTGAATGGATTTCTGGAAGAAGAGTTGTATATGATGCAACCGGAAGGTTTTGTCGATCCAAAGGGAGCTAACAAAGTGTGCAAGCTCCAGCGATCCATTTATGGACTGGTGCAAGCCTCTCGGAGTTGGAATAAACGCTTTGATAGTGTGATCAAAGCATTTGGTTTTATACAGACTTTCGGTGAAGCCTGTATTTACAAGAAAGTGAGTGGGAGCTCTGTAGCATTTCTAATATTATATGTGGATGACATATTGCTGATTGGAAATGATATAGAATTTCTGGATAGCATAAAGGGATACTTGAATAAGAGTTTTTCAATGAAAGACCTCGGTGAAGCTGCTTACATATTAGGCATAAAGATCTATAGAGATAGATCAAGACGCTTAATTGGACTTTCACAAAGCACATACCTTGACAAGATTTTGAAGAAGTTCAAAATGGATCAAGCAAAGAAAGGGTTCTTGCCTGTGTTACAAGGTGTGAAGTTGAGTCAGACTCAATGCCCGACCACTGCAGAAGATAGAGAGAAAATGAAAGATGTTCCCTATGCTTCAGCCATAGGCTCTATCATGTATGCAATGCTGTGTACCAGACCTGATGTGTGCCTTGCTATAAGTTTAGCAGGGAGGTACCAAAGTAATCCAGGAGTGGATCACTGGACAGCGGTTAAGAACATCCTGAAATATCTGAAAAGGACTAAGGATATGTTTCTCGTATATGGAGGTGACAAAGAGCTCACCGTAAAAGGTTACGTTGATGCAAGCTTTGACACTGATCCGGACGATTCTAAATCGCAAACCGGATACGTGTTTACATTAAACGGTGGAGCTGTCAGTTGGTGCAGTTCTAAACAAAGCGTCGTAGTGGGATCTACATGTGAAGCAGAATACATAGCTGCTTCGGAAGCAGCGAACGAAGGAGTCTGGATGAAGGAGTTCATATCCGATCTAGGTGTCATACCTAGTGCATCGGGTCCAATGAAAATCTTTTGTGACAATACTGGTGCAATTGCCTTGGCAAAGGAATCCAGATTTCACAAGAGGACCAAGCACATAAAGAGACGCTTCAATTCCATCCGGGATCTAGTCCAGGTGGGAGACATTGAGATTTGCAAGATACATACGGATATGAATGTTGCAGACCCGTTGACTAAGCCTCTTCCACGAGCAAAACATGATCAGCACCAAGGCTCCATGGGTGCTAGAATCATTACTGTGTAATCTAGATTATTGACTCTAGTGCAAGTGGGAGACTGAAGCTGAAGGAAATATGCCCTAGAGGCAATAATAAAGTTATTATTTATTTCCTTATATCATGATAAATGTTTATTATTCATGCTAGAATTGTATTAACCGGAAACATAATACTTGTGTGAATACATAGACAAACAAAGTGTCACTAGTATGCCTCTACTTGACTAGCTCGTTAATCGAAGATGGTTATGTTTCCTAACCATAAACAAAAGAGTTGTTATTTGATTAACGGGATCACATCATTAGGAGAATGATGTGATTGACATGACCCATTCCATTAGCTTAGCACCCGATCGTTTAGTATGTTGCTATTGCTTTCTTCATGACTTATACATGTTCCTATAACTATGAGATTATGCAACTCCCGTTTACCGGAGGAACACTTTGGGTACTACCAAACGTCACAACGTAACTGGGTGATTATAAAGGAGTACTACAGGTGTCTCCAAAGGTACATGTTGGGTTGGCGTATTTCGAGATTAGGTTTTGTCACTCCGATTGTCGGAGAGGTATCTCTGGGCCCTCTCGGTAATGCACATCACTTAAGCCTTGCAAGCATTGCAACTAAATTGAGTTAGTTGCGGGATGATGTATTACAGAACGAGTAAAGAGACTTGCCGGTAACGAGATTGAACTAGGTATTGGATACCGACGATCGAATCTCGGGCAAGTAACATACCGATGACAAAGGGAACAACGTATGTTGTTATGCGGTCTGACCGATAAAGATCTTCGTAGAATATGTAGGAGCCAATATGGGCATCCAGGTCCCGCTATTGGTTATTGACCGGAGACGTGTCTCGGTCATGTCTACATTGTTCTCGAACCGTAGGGTCCGCACGCTTAAGTTACGATGACAGTTATATTATGAGTTTATGCATTTTGATGTACCGAAGGTTGTTCGGAGTCCCGGATGTGATCACGGACATGACGAGGAGTCTCGAAATGGTCGAGACATAAAGATTGATATATTGGAAGCCTATATGTTTGGATATCGGAAGTGTTCCGGGTGAAATCAGGATTTTACCGGAGTACCGGGAAGGTTACCGGAACCCCCCGGGAGCTAAATGGGCCATGATGGGCCTTAGTGGAAAAGAGAAGAGGCAGCCCTACATGGGCTGCGCGCCTCCCCCTTCCCCTAGTCCTATTAGGACTAGGAGAGGTGGCCGGCCCCCTCTCTCTCTTTTCCCCCTCTCGGGCGAATCCTATTCCAACTAGGATTGGGGAGTGCCTACTCCCAGAGGGTAGGACTCCTCCTGCGCCCTCCTTGGCCGGCGGCCCCCTCCCCCTTGGCTCATTTATATACGGAGGCAGGGGGCACCCTAGGACACACAAGTTGATCCTTGAGTTCGTTCCTTAGCCGTGTGCGGTGCCCCTGCCACCATATTCCACCTCGATCATATTATAGCGGTGCTTAGGCGAAGCTATGCGACGGTAGAACATCAAGATCGTCACCACGCCGTCGTGCTGACGGAACTCCTCCCCGACGCTTTGCTGGATCGGAGCCCGGGGATCGTCATCGAGCTGTACGTGTGCTAAGAACTCGGAGGTGCCGGAGTAACGGTGCTTGGATCGGTCGGATCGGGAAGACGTACGACTACTTCCTCTACGTTGCGTCAATGCTTCCGCAGTCGGTCTGCGTGGGTACGTAGACAACACTCTCCCCTCTTGTTGCTATGCATCACCATGATCTTGCGTGTGCGTAGGAAAATTTTGAAATTACTGGCGTTCCCCAACAGTAGTTTCATTGGTGAACATCACTATGTTGATCATATCTACTATATGATTCACGCTCGACCTTTCGGTCTCCGTGTTCCGAGGCCATATCTGTATATGCTTGGCTCGTCAAGTATAACCTGAGTATTCCGCGTGTGCAACTGTTTTGCACCCGTTGTATTTGAACGTAGAGCCTATCACACCCGATCATCACGTGGTGTCTCAGCACGAAGAACTTTCGCAACGGTGCATACTCAGGGAGAACACTTCTTGATAATTAGTGAGAGATCATCTTATAATGCTACCGTCAATCAAAGCAAGATAAGATGCATAAAAGATAAACATCACATGCAATCAATATAAGTGATATGATATGGCCATCATCATCTTGCGCCTTTGATTTCCATCTCCAAAGTACTGTCATGATCTTTATCGTCACCGGCATGACACCATGATCTCCATCATCTTGATCTATATCAATGTGTCGTCACGTGGTCGTCTCGCCAACTATTGCTCTTGCAACTATTGCTATCGCATAGCGATAAAGTAAAGCAATTATTTGGCGCTTGCATCTTATGCAATAAAGATACAACCATAAGGCTTTTGCCAGTTGCCGATAACTTCAACAAAACATGATCATCTCATACAACAACTTATATCTCATCACGTTTTGACCATATCACATCACAACATGCCCTGCAAAAACAAGTTAGACGTCCTCTAATTTGTTGTTGCATGTTTTACGTGGCTGCTACGGGCTTAAGCAAGAACCAATCTTACCTACACATCAAAACCACAATGGTAGTTTGTCAAGTTGGTGCTGTTTTAGCCTTCGCAAGGACCGGGTGTAGCCACACTTGGTTCAACTAAAGTTGAAGAAACTGTCACCCGCAAGCCACCTATGTGCAAAGCACGTCGGGAGAACCGGTCTCGCGTAAGCGTACGCGTAATGTCGGTCCGGGCCGCTTCATCCAACAATACCGCCGAACCAAAGTATGACATGTTGGTAAGCAGTATGACTTATATCGCCCACAACTCACTTGTGTTCTACTCGTGCAAATAACATCAACACATAAAACCTAGGCTCGGATGCCACTGTTGGGGAACGCAGTAATTTCAAAAAAATTCCTACGCACACGCAAGATCATGTGATGCATAGCAACGAGAAGGGGGGAGTGTGATCTACATACCTAGTAGATCGACAACGGAAGCGTTTGGTTGATGTAGTCGTACGTCTTCACGATCCGACCGATCAAGCACCGAAACTACGGCACCTCCGAGTTCTAGCACACGTTCAGCTCGATGACGATCCCCGGACTCCGATCCAGCAAAGTGTCGGGGAAGAGTTCCATCAGCACGACGGCGTGGTGACGATCTTGATGTACTACAGCAGCAGGGCTTCGCCTAAACTCCTCTACAATATTATCGAGGACTATGGTGGCTGGGGCGCCGCACACGGCTAAGGAAAAGATCACGTGGATAACCTTGTGTGTCTCTAGGGTGCCTATGCCTCAGTATATAAAGGACCAAAGGGGAGGGAGGCGGCTGGCCAAGGAGGGCGCGCCAGGAGAGTCCTACTCCCTCTGGGAGTAGGATTCCCCCCCAATCCTAGCTGGAATAGGACTCGCGGAGGGGGGAAAAGAGTGAGAGGGGCCGGCCCCCTCTCCTTGTCCTATTCGGACCAAGGGAGGGGAGGGGCGCGCGGCCCATGAAGGGCTTCCTCTTCTCTTTTCCACTAAGGCCCATAATGGCCCATATAGCTCCCGGGGGGGTTCCGGTAACCTCCCGGTACTCCGGTAAAATCCCGATTTCACCCGGAACACTTCCGATATCCAAACATAGGCTTCCAATATATCAATCTTTATGTCTCAACTATTTCGAGACTCCTCGTCATGTCCGTGATCACATCCGGGACTCCGAACAACCTTCGGTACATCAAAATGCATAAACTCATAATATAACTGTCATCGTAACCTTAAGCGTGCGGACCCTACGGGTTCGAGAACAATGTAGACATGACCGAGACACGTCTCCGGTCAATAACCAATAGCGGGACCTGGATGCCCATATTGGCTCCTACATATTCTACGAAGATCTTTATCGGTCAGACCGCATAACAACATACGTCGTTCCCTTTGTCATCGGTATGTTACTTGCCCGAGATTCGATCGTCGGTATTCCAATACCTAGTTCAATCTCGTTGCCGGCAAGTCTCTTTACTCGTTTTGTAATACATCATCCCGCAACTAACTCATTTAGTTGCAATGCTTGCAAGGCTTAAGTGATGTGCATTACCGAGAGGGCCCAGAGATACCTTTCCGACAATCGGAGTGACAAAACCTAATCTCGAAATACGCCAACCCAACATGTACCTTTGGAGACACCTGTAGTACTCCTTTATAATCACCCAGTTACGTTGTGACGTTTGGTAGTACCCAAAGTGTTCCTCCGGTAAACGGGAGTTGCATAATCTCATAGTTATAGGAACATGTATAAGTCATGAAGAAAGCAATAGCAACATACTAAACGATCGGGTGCTAAGCTAATGGAATGAGTCATGTCAATCACATCATTCTCCTAATGATGTGATCCCGTTAATCAAATAACAACTCTTTTGTTTATGGTTAGGAAACATAACCATCTTCAATTAACGAGCTAGTCAAGTAGAGGCATACTAGTGACACTTTGTTTGTCTATGTATTCACACAAGTATTATGTTTCCGGTTAATACAATTCTAGCATGAATAATAAACATTTATCATGATATAAGGAAATAAATAATAACTTTATTATTGCCTCTAGGGCATATTTCCTTCATTTCTTCCCTTCTCAGTTTGAGGTATCTCTCATGAAAATTGTCAATACTGGTCGTCTTTTGCTTTCTCGCTCTCTTGGTGCTAGTAACCTCAGGAGCTGAGCTAGCTGGTCGAGGATTGCGATGTACAACTTGTGGAATTTCATGCAAAGTCTGTCCAACGCGCTGTGAGGAAATTGGTACTGTTTCAACTTGGGATGGAGCATGTAATGTCAAGTCATTTCCTTGAGTCGGGTTTGCCTCCACTTGACTGAATGTATTATTGCTAGAAAACCAGTTTGTGTTTTCACTATCCTCTTCAATGTCAAATTGCATGGATGAATCACCAGGAGCATGTATGGTTGGTGTAGGTGTGTGCAGATGCGCCTCTAGCCCTTGCTGTTGTGGTGAATGTGATGTTGGTAACTGTGAGAGCTGAGTTGCTTTGTTCGCATAATAATCCATGCCATGGCAACTCCTTCCCTGAGCATAGCGTCCTAGATGAATTAAGTAAAAGAAAAGGAACATTTATAAGAATCAGCAAAACAAAATTTGGGCCAATTAAGCCAACGATTTAAAGCTCACCATCATATAGAGCAAAAAGATCTTCATAATATGGAAATGACTTTCCTCGCCAGAAGAGTGCATCCTTGTTTTTACGTGCCTCTAGTGCAGCCCAAACATTATCGGGCGCCACCACCATCTTTCTGTCACGATCCCAGCCAAAACCACTTTCAGATATTAAGTCTTTTACAGCTTTGAAATCTCTCTTTAGATCCTGCTCCTTTTGCTTCACTTGAACTACCGTGAAGGATACATCAAATCTTTGATTGAATTGAGCAACAATATTTGTCCAGGCCTCTTTACTCCATGCATTTTGTGTGCGGTATTTGGGAACATCATGATCTCTTAACAGTTCAATGAGATATGCCTTCATCTGATGATTCCACTTGGCTCTACTAGAATTCTTAGACATACCTAGCAACATGAAAAGTGCATATTAGGGCTCTAGAAAGTAGATATCGTGAGTATAGTTACTTCTCTGAATATAATAACAATCAAGTGTAATCTTGTTTGTGGTATTGAAGGCAGGTAATATATTAGGTGTATTCCTTAAATCCTAAAAATACCATGACTCTGTTTTATCTCTTTACTACAAGCACACAGCCAAGCCTTTTTTATTCAGAGCAACACCACAGAACTACTAAGCTTCAGGATAGGTTCTGAACTGTATTTTTTCAAGATAAGCACATATAGAAAAAAACTAAATCAGAAAATGGATATCCTGTAGTAGTATATGCTACCAGGAAGTTTAGCTATGCAGGAAGTCATCTAGCAGGCTAGCAGCACTTCCTCCTAGTATATATCATGGACGAACAAGTAGAAGTAGATCTTTCCCTGTGTAACAGCTTCAGCACAAAAAAAATGTCTATTCATTTACGCATCTAAACATTCTCAATCTGTGTGACCTATTTTCGTTTTAAGCCTATAGATCTGAAGTAGAAATAATTTCTAGGAGAAGAAATCAATAAGTACTCGTAATTTTGAGAAGAAATCAAAAAGGGTTGGATGGTTACCTCCTAGGGAGATTTCTTGACTTCCCCCAAATTTCTGGTCGTCAAGCCCTTGTGTGGATGGAGGGGGGAGATGTGGAGGCGGAGGAGGGTGGATTCGCCAGCCTACAGTGCTCCGTTGGTGCTCCATGTTGATTCCGCGCCAAAATAATCTAGGGTTCGTCCTTCTCCATGGGGGATTTGGGGGGAGCGGCGGGAGTGCTAGAGATAGGAGACAGCAGTACGAGATAGAAAGGAGGGGCGGCGATTCTGTTTCATGTGCGTTTCCATTAGGTCTGGGTAGATGTTCTGTTTCTCGTGAAAATCGCTGGAAAGTTGCCTTTCCTAAGGAAAGTGTAGCGCTCTTTCCTTTGTCCCGAACGCCTCCAAAGGAAAATATCCATAGGAAAGGAAAGTTGTACGATTCCTGTGATAAATCCTTCGTCCCGAACATGGCCTTACAGTGGAGAGCAGCCCATCTACGACCCCATCTGTATAACCCACAAAGCAATAGTTAGGCTATTTTTCGCTTTGCATAGTGTTATGTTAAAGATAAACAACACCAAGTTTGGTGCAGAAGATGGCTACAGCAAATTCAGGTCTCATACTTATCAACCAGGAAACAAACATCTCTCAAAAAATTTTAAGTAAAGCTCCAAGAAGTATTTCTATCAGCAGCTCATGGGTTCGTACTAACATCAGCAAGAGAGAGAGAGAGAGAGAGAGAGAGGGAGAGAGAGAGAGAGAGAGAGAGAGAGAGAGAGAGAGAGAGCCTAAAATGGATGATGGGATTGAAGCTAGCAGCAACAAGGATACATACACATCAGATATAACAACTCATCAGCCTTACTATCAAGGGTACAGACATCTTGGCAGCTAATAGCAACCATAATACCATATGATACAATGGTCTGATGCTCCAGCCTAATTAATCGAGCACAAGTTATACTGAAGACACATATTATTAGAACCTAGAGCTGCTGCCAAAAGGAAATGTAGCTCTCATCTTCCTTGATGGCAGTGACCGTCCATCAAAAAGATTCATGATATCCTTCTTGTTCATGAAGATTCGGATCCAGAAGAACAGAGCAAGGCATCAGGATAAATGCAACAGTAGTTACAACATTATGTGCGCTCAAAAACTCAAGTAACGCATTTGTTCCCTGCTTTTACCAACGGTTTGTATTCTTTGGACTTTAGAGCAAGCTTACTTGACTCGGCATGATTCAGTGACGACAAAAAAAAGTTCCTTGGTGATGGAACTGAGTGGAATGCTTGATCAAGGAAACATATCGACTTTCCTGCGACAACAATTGGTATATACTATATACATATATCCACTCGCCATTCTCTGCTTCTGCTAGTGGCGGGCCTTTGCGGCTGCCAATCATGGGTGCCTTTCTGCTTCACATACTGAAATACATGGGAGCTCCTCTTAGTGAGGGGTACCTGTGTGGCATCAAGCTCGCGGGGGACCCTTTTAAGGTAGGCACTTCTTCCTTGCTCATTCCACCCACTGAATTTGATCCGAATAATCAACGAAGAACAGGATGTCATCTAGTTTTAAATGAAATCAGTGGCGACTGGCAGATAATCCAGAGATAGAGGCTCATTCTCAATTTGTAGAGCTATCACGGGAAAACTACGCTTCATTTCATTAAGCGGGAAGAAAAGAGTACAAAAGGGAGAGGGCAAAAAACACACATCACTCAAAAAGAGATGACTGCGCGTGCACCAGAGTGACCAAAACACGACCAAAATGCCAACGTGGACTTGGAGTCCGTGGCAAACGACCACAGAAGAAAAAAAAATCAGTTAATTTACCGAAAAGTATTGAGCTGCCTAATAATGAACATTTTCCTACCCCAAATTTGCAGATCGATGACTCCAGAAAAAAGGAATTATTTTATTCCAAAATGTAATGATGCAATAGTTCCTGCTTAAAAATACTGTTCCATACCAGACGTAGACCTGAATTCAAACGCCTGCAAAATAAGATCTGCTTCTTATGACAGTATAAATAACCTTCCAACCCTGTGTCCAAAAAGTATTACACTCTTGACAACCATTTAAGACAGGAAACCAGCAGTGAATGACATTTCAGTTTTTATAAAGTCAAAACAACGCGAGTCCACATAATTTGAATTTTAATGGAGCTGATTTCAACATTAACCAAATAGTCACTGAAATATGCCTGACATCCTGAAAAGAAATATAGTCTATGAATAATATGATTGGGACAGATTCAGTAGGACAAGCATAATCGAACAATATGACTTTTGCCATTCATACTTAAAACTGCTTAACAGAAAGAAAACCAACAAAAAACCAGGAATAATTTGCGATGATGCGATCAACAGGAATTCAACAAAAACACAGTCAGCCATAACTGAAGTTTGCGCACAATGTGATCAGGACGAATTCGACATGACAACCACAACTGAACATCATGACTTACACACTACACTTAAACAACATAACAGATCAGAAACACACTTAATCAACTGCAACACAATTTTCTAGACACATTATCATGATAAATTGAACGAAAACAATCACAATTGACTTGCACCCTTCATGCCTAAACTGCTCTGCAGAAACAAAATAACCTGATATTAGTAGCTTGGAAGCCAACAACAGCAGACTAAAGAAGATAGATTCGTCCATTCTGGAACGCACCACTATTGAGCGGCACACCAGAGGTCACTGAGTCCTCGCTAGAGACAACAATCTGCCACGATCTGGAAAAAAACAAACACCAAGCACAAAAATGATATCCAACTGTCCAGTCTCAGAATTTATAAATAGATGTGTTGTTCTACTTATAACTAGTTCCAAAAGTTATAGGACTGCATTTGACATGTGAGCATCAGCTATGCTAGAAAGTAACTTAATGCATCTTAACAAAAAAAATCAAAGGAAGGTAAACTGGTAATAAAAATATCAACAAGGTTGACTTAATATTTAGCAATCTTTGTTTTCACCCAGCAGGCACTTCATGCTAAATAAACTATTTGACCAATCAACAACAGTAGCGAAAGGAGACATTTATTGGCCCTGCTTCCCATGGACTGCTTCATAGGATAGCACAAGGTTTTCCGACAGAAAGATAATCAGAGCTGGGTCCAGAATTCAGAAATGGCCACAGAAACAAGAGGTGAATTTAATTTTATGACAGCACAGCCTGACATGAGTTCCCAAGTTTTTGGTGGATGTGAAAAAACCTGTTAGAATCTATTTCAGATGATAAAAGTTTTCTGGTGAAACTAAGTTATGATTTGGATCCTTGTATCAACAACTATGTGTCCAAAAAGTCTGGTAAAGACCTTTTGAAGACACTGAAATCATTTGAAAATGTCATGTAAACGGAAACGGCATAGATTACACGTAATTTTGTTTCAAGTAGCTGAGTCAAGCATTAAGCAAGCAGTAACTAAAATATGTCTCACAAGTAAACTGCTTAACAGAGAATAAATGACTTGATACTTAATAGTAGAAGAATGAAACCAGCAGCAGACTTTGATCAGTTAGTCCGTAACTAATAGTGATAATCCGGATAACAATGTGCCATGATCTACGCTATCTCATGGCCAAAACGCATAACTAACCCTAAGTCATTGTTCCAGGTGAGCTAGGTGCTAGTACTAATTCCAATGGTTACGAGACAGGGTTTGTGATGTGACATTCAGCTATGCCACAAAACAACAGATCTCTTGGTGTACGATAAATCTGAAGCAAGATAACAGGACAGTACCAGGTCAACATGTTATATCTGCATATTTAGCAATGTGCCAGTATAATACCTGGAGTGTAGAAGCTCATGTAGGGTAGGATGCTCAAGGAGGTTCCAGACTCGTCAACCTTGTTAACCTTCCCAGAATTGAGCTTGATCGTGAATAAGTCAACACCTGAGCTAACAAAGATGACACCCACACCCTCCGCAAAGCCAACCACAAATAGTTTGTCCTCGGGATTGGCAACAGGTATTGTTTTCTCCAGCTCGATGACCCTGTATTGTACTCGGGCTCGTCCGGCGGGAGGCGGAGGAGGATCTCGGCGGTGGCGTCGTCGATCAGCGGCGCCATGGTGCGTTGGTGGACGGCGGAGCGGAGCGATGCAGCCTTATTCTACTGGGTTGGGTTTGACCAGAACCCGGGCTTTGGCTGATGGGCTGTCCACCGTGTTTGATTTGCTCACATCCCAACGTATTTTCTCACAGTTCTAAAAGAAACCTATTTTTCTCATATTCTTTTTAAAAAAGAGCAGCCCGGTGCATGTAGCTCCCGCTTGCGCAAGGTCCGAGGAAGGATCCGACCACTTTGGATCTATATTTTCCTCATATGCTTTAACAAAAAAAACCATATTTTCTCATAGAATTTTGTTCATATGTAGACACATCCTTTTGTACATTTATATGTTTTTTAAGATTTTTTTCACTTCCGATTTTTTGAGAAACTACATATAATTATCCTGTCACAAAATCTAAATATCAAACTAAGGGCATCTACAGCGGAGGCGCTAAGCAGGGGCGGCAGGATCTGATTCCCGGTGGCTTAAACAAAATCCTACACCCAATCCCGGTAAATTTGCTAGCAACGATGCTAACGCAAGGAGCTAAGGGACTTTTCCGTTCTTTTTTACTTCGTGTAGCGCATGTAGGTTAACTCTAGCGTTGGAGGAACGGAGTCCATTACGGACGCTAAGCCAGTTTTTTTTTGTTTTTTTAGGGACAAATATTGTTTATTTTAGTTCTAGTGCTTGTACCTTGTTGAATTGTGTCAGGACCCCGATTCTAAGTCACATCGATCTAGCCGGTAACACCTCATATCATTTTGCGGCCTCACGCACGGTATTTTCACAGGTGTCGCCTTACCATGACCCGGGACCGTTTGCGCCTTTTGGCTCACGTATATGATAGTGTCGCTAGCATCCATATGACAGAGAATCCGGGCCGACATGGCTAGTCGTGAACCCAAAGCGGCACTAACCTATGGGGACAGGCATACATGAATCACATCGAGCATGTCGGTCAGCAGCGTGTGAATCCGGGCTGTAGCACTGGGCTAACAGGACTCCGGGAACCCGGGCTGTAGCAGGTTAGCAGGACTCCGGATGTCACCGCGTGACATTTCCCCGAAGGGACAGACACAGGAACGAAGTGAAACACACGCCGGCCAGTCAAGTGTCCTGAGCAGTAGTGCTGGGATAACAGAACTTCGGTGAACCGGGCTATAGCGGACTACTATGGTTCATGGAAGCACTAGACTACATTTCCCCATAAGAGAGGCTGCCAAGGATAAACAACTAGATTGTCGGATCCCACACATACCAAGCATTTCAATCATACACACAATATGCTCGATATGTGTAAATACAACATGGCATCACAACATAACTCTACAACTCAAGTATTATTCATTAGGCTCCGAAGAGCGAGAAATACAAACATGGGTCTCATGACCCAACATTCAGAGCATACAAACCAAAGCACATGCGGAAGCTTAACATGTCTGAGTACAGACATCTATAAATGAAAAAGGCTGAGAAGCCTGACTATCTACCAGATCCTGCCGAGGGCACAAGATCGAAGCTGAGGTATCAGGCTAAACGTCGAAGTCCACGCGGAACTACTAGCGAGACTGAAATCTTTCTGCAAAACATAAATTAAGAAAACGTGAGTACAAAGGTACTCAGCAAGACTTAAATCAGAACTAGCTACATATGCATCGGCATCAACAAGGGGGGTGGTGGAGTTTAACTGCAGCAAGCCAGCTTTGACTTAGTAGCTAACCTGAACTACGACTGCAAGCAACTCTTTTGAGGTGGCGCACACGAGTCCACATATTCACCATTCAATACACCACTATGGATCCGCTCCCGTCTCCCTACGAGAAGGCCATCCATAGCACTCACACTTATCTTGCGAGTTTTAGAGTATCCATTTTCACTTGTCTATGAACTGTTATAGGCAACCCAGAAGTCCTTTACCGCGGACACGGCTATTCGAATAGATCATTTATAACCCTACAGGGGTGTACTTCTTCACACACGCTCTCACCACTTACCGCCGTTTACATGACATGTACTCGGCAACCTTCAAGCGGAAGCCCAACGAGGGTGTCGGCCACGGCCTACCTAAACACTCAAGTCTCTAGTCCAGGTTTATCGCCTATCCAGGTTCCATCCGCAGGGAGTCCGGCCGAGGTTTCCACATACGGCCCCGGACGATGTGTACAGGGTTCCGAGACACCAAACGGGCGGCCGGCATGCCCGGCCACGGTGTATCTACCGCATCATATCCCACCCCTAGGGTCAGCGCTACGCACGGCCGCCAACACATATCCTATAAACACCAGAAACTAGTTGCAACTCCTGGACAGAGGACAAGGGTGATCAAGAAGCCGAGAGGGTCCATTGGTTTCGGGCCCAATGCATGGTAGTAACTGTTTCATGGATCACAAACACAGAACTCAGTTCCTAAGAACAGTTTCAATGAGACAACCCACCATGTACTCCTACATGGCCTCTCACCGCCACCTTTATCAAATCGTGTTCACACACTTAGCTCTCAACAGTAGGGCATGTTTACACACCTCCGATTCATCCCCGATGAATCAGACCTGACTCAACTCTAAGCAGTAGCAGGCATGACAAACAAACATGAATGAGTAGGCACATCAGGGCTCAAACAACTCCTACTCATGCTAGTGGGTTTCATCTATTTACTGTGGCAATGACAGGTCATGCAGAGGAAAAGGGTTCAACTACCGCATCATGTAACAGTTGAATCATCGTTGTCCTAATGCAGTAAAAGAGAGCAGGAGTGAGAGTGGGATTGTATCAGAATGAACAAGGGGGTTTTGCTTGCCTAGCACTTCTGAAGATATCATTGGGTCTTCATCAGTGTCAACGATCACAACGTCGATACAACGTCTATCGAGAGGGGACAACCACCGGCAACAGAGAATGAACACAATCAATGCAATGCACAATATGATGCATGATCATGACATGTCAATATGCTGTGTTTTAAGCTAATGCAACTAGCAACATGTTAAATGGAGTTGGTTTGAACCCTAGGTTCAAATTCAAACTCCATATGTGAGAGTTTAAATTCCATTTATGTGAATTGGCCTAAATAGCAGCCATAAGTTGTTCTAACATGCATCAAAATGCCATAAACAGATTCCTTGAATTTTTCTGATAATTTTTCATATATAAATTATTTCATTTGAAGTTACGGTTGAATTTCTATGATTTTTTGAAGTTTAGGCAATTTTCTAGAATTCCTGGATTATTTTAAAATCCAGAAAATCACTTACTGCATCAGGATGACGTCAGCAAGGTCAACAGGGTCAGAACTGACCCGTGGGGTCCATTGGCCAGTGAGTCAGACACTAATCCCGCGTTGACTTGGGCTTTGACCTGCTGCGGGGCCCGTTGTCAGCGTCTAAAAGTGGTTTAGCTGGCGGTGATTAGCACTAATTACGCGGCCACGTCAGCACGCCGGAGTTTGGCCGGCGGCGACCTCAAGCCGCGACGGAGTCCGCTCGGGATTGAGCTACGGGCGACGGTTTCGGGCGAGGTTTGCGGCTATGGGTTGCTGGCACACGCGCGCATCCAGTGGTGGCAGCGACCGGAGCTGGGGTGGCCTGTAGCAGCGGCGGCGGCGAGTTGGGCGGCGGCCGGAGTTCGGCCGGCAATGGTTTGGGTGATGACGAGCAAGGGAGGAACCGTGGTTAGTCGTGTTCGACTCACGGAAGTGCGGTGAGTGCAACGGTGAGCTCGAACACCAAGTTGCGCGGCCGTAGCTACGATGGCGACATGGCCGGCAGCGGGGAGCTTCGGGCTTGATCGGAAGACGGGGCTAGGGAACAGGAACGGAGGGGGAGATCGAGGCGGAAACAACAGGAGCTCACAGGGAGGTCGAAGAACGGCTCAGCGGGCTTAGGGACGTCCTCGGTGGCGCGAATCGACCGGCGGTGACCCACGGGTCCGAGGAGGAAGAAGAGCTCAGGGTCGTCGTCACGGAGCTCCTGGCGGTGCCTGGATTGGTGCAGAGGACGGGGGGATCGAGGCGGTTCCTTTGGACCCATCGGGGAGGCATGGGATGGACGGTGGCCGCGGTAAATTGCGTCGGCGACGACGAGCTCCGCTCGGGTTTGCTCGGGAGAGGGAGCAGAGGGCGAGGGGGAGAGCAGAGAGTGAGGGAGAGGAGCGAGGGGCCACGGGGCGTCTCCGTGGCATCGCTAGAAGGCCCGGGGAGGAAGCAGGAGGTGGCCAAGGCGGCGTCGGCGCGCTCCAGCGAGCTGCTTCGTGCGCTGGCGCGGGGAAGAAGACGCCCTTGCCCCTGGTGGGCTGGCTGGGCCAGCTGGGCCGCCAGGTGGCGCTAGGTAAGGAAACTCTCTCTCTCCTTCTATTAGTTTTCTGTTTTCTATTTATTTGATATGTTAGGAATTAGTAATAATACTAACTAATTTCCATAAATCCTGGGATATATTTTGGGCTTTATTTGAAATATTTACGACTGCCCAAAATTGTTTCCAGGATTATTCGAGCATTTAAAATATTTATATTGATTAAATGCCCAAATTCAAATACCTAGTGATTTAATTCAAAGCCCAAATGTGTCCAGCAAAAATGCAAATCATCTTGGGTAGATGCTTCCACCTTAAACCAGAGATGATGAACATTTTTAAAAGGCATTTTGAGTTCATTGAAAATATTTTTATTTGAAACTATTTGAACTGCATTTGTGCTAGGGCTTGACCATCCCCATTTCAGAGTTTCATAAAACTTAAACATGATGACATGATGATCATGCAAGGTCAAGCAAAGGCTAAGGCTAGGGCTGTGACAACTCACCCCTACTAAACAAGAATCTCGTCCCGAGATTCAAGCCGTGAGGTAAGAAGACAGAGGGACACAAGCTAACACAATCTTCACGATCCAGACGTCTTTCTCGAGGATGTTGATTCATTGCATCACCTTGATCTCGACGTCTTGCTTTGAGAACTACATCCAACATGACAACGAGTAGAAAGGGAGAATTTAAGAAGAATCGACCTTCCTGAGATTCGAGCAACTTAGGATCATCTTAATGATCACAAGATCAACTCATGGAATGAGACATAGTAACATCTCTCGAGCTGAGACACGAAGCATACACCTAAAGGGATGGAGTGAAACAGTTGGCGAAGGTTCACTAGGTAGGCAACCATTTCATACTCGAATAAGATGGAGCATGAATTTCAAAGTAGCAAGGAGATATTTGCCATGATTTCGTAACGTGATACCTCAGGGAAGGTGACTCGTAGAATTATTCCCTTAAGTGGCAAAAAGAATTACTTTTGATTCGGAGATCACTGAAACTCTTTATACTAGCCTAAGGCAATCACAAACGATCATTTGAAGGAGTTCGAAAGAATGACATACTCGGACTAGGATGGATGATGTGGACTACCTTGTTGAAGACAACGCAATGGATGATTTTTGCTTATCATCAGAAATGGATGAGACCCATGGTAAGTCCACTTTTGAAGATGATCCTGAACAACAACTACTGAGGTGCAGGCTGGGAACAAAATGCAAATGTTGGGAATGATTCTGGTAACTGGGGGAGAGCTCAACAGTCGAGAGTGAGTCTACTGTTTGAAAAGGTTATAACATAACCGAGGAAACTGGAAGCAAATCCCAGTTAACGCCAACGGTAAAACCTGGTGCTTACGCGTGCTCTCAAGAACTTGAGCATCTCCATATTCATCAAGGTTTTACCAATATCTGTGTCAAGGATCCTGGCAACACAACATACCACCATGATGAATGGTGATGGATGATGCAGATGCAAAGGAAGATAACACTTTCTCAGATTTCACCTTAGCGAGGCCAAGGAAACAAAATCTGGATGATCGACCGAGAGACATTTAGCACTCCACTTCTAATGTTCTCCTTGATGTGCTAGGATAACCCATTTATTGATATGGTTTGGTATCTAGGACATCAAGTAAAAGGTCGGACTTTGGGAGCACAAGAATCCGTAAGGATTAACTACGGAGGTAAATCCTACGAAATCCTCATGGGGAGGTGGCCAACTTTCTTCAATCGAGATACTACAATAATAGGTCTTCCGGATGGATGTGTTGGCCACGACATCCACTTTACCGGTTATCGAGGGACCAATATTATAGTTCTTGGAAAATGCTCCAACCATCATATCTGCCTGAGATTCAGATCTGGTTGGTGTCAGGATATTCCAGACTCATCGAGTCTAGAAAGGAAAATGAAAGTTTGCAACACAAATCGACGAGACAACGTTGCGAGATTCTCGGGGAATGAACTGCGATAGCAAGCTCCAAAACATGAGCTGGTTCTGCTACAACATGTGAACACGTTGTCCCAGACAAGTATGACCACATAGTAGTCTTATAATAAAACACTACCGAGTTCTGGTGGGGAACCATCAGAGGATATCGAAATCTTGTGCATGACCTAGGATAGCACAGCAACTTCTTTTCCTAGAACAGGTCAATCAGTGGCTTAGTGTGCTATGGAATTCATATGGAATGAAGATGATCAGTCTATCAGACCATGGAATACTTCACACGTGCATGACTGACTTGGGATGATTCCAGAGGAAGCAAAACTAACTTTCTTGAACTCATGGCGGCAACTTGCACCAAATGCACGTGAATCAGAGGAAGTCACTTCTTTCATCCAACATATGCTTCATGAGCTAGCATGAAGAGATGCTTTCAAAAGTTTCCAACACTCGCTTAATGTTCGACAAAATCATGGAGAGGACATGGATGTTGTCGATGGGCTCAACAACAATTCATCCAGGTTTCCATATAAATGGAAATCCATAATTAAGTGAACACGGTGATAGCATTGGTCAGACCCAAAGAATATAATGATGTATGCTCGAGGAATCAACCACGAGTAGGACAACATTACGAATATCGTTGGTTCTGATTTGATTTGACAATAGCCCACACTCAAATCAAAGTTTGGGTAAGACAATAGCACCGACAATTGATCACGAGGATCAATTGATGAAGATATCATCTTTCTCCAACACACACGCACACACACACGCAAGATATCCCTTTGGAATGAACTGAGTCGGACAGGCTTTTATCTTTCAACTCTCCAAGTTGTTGTTTAGCTTAACCAACTTGCTCAGGGTATCCGACACAGATTCTTGGAGAAAGGACGGTTTGGAGGAAAACCAACATGATCACGAACTCAACATAGCGGGCAGGTGAAAACCTGGTAATACTTCCAAGAAGATATTCGGAACATCACGAACCACCGATATGTTACTAAGCTCGAGAACAATCTTGCTTTTCAGGGCAAGATAATGTGATCAAGAGAGTGATGGATTGACACACTCCTAACACATTGGTCGAAGAGTGCACCAGAAACAATGATTAGGTAGCACAATCTACCTTAGAACGATGATTCAATAACCAACATGCTAAGAATGAAGTTATTGTCCTTTAACTACCAAGCAACGGGGTCGCTAGGATTATTGATTTCACACATCACGATTCACTTGTCAACATTCCGGTTGCGACAACACGGAAACCGAGAAATGAATAATGATGGAGAGAGTATCACTATGTCAAGAATTCATGAGAGATGCTGCAATTCCTATGACAATCCTGACATAAAGGGGGTAATACTCCAAGGTAGAACAAAACAAAGCTGGATTGGCATTTTGATCTGCGGAATACAACTACTTTGACCAGTCCAAGAAATGGATGAGGTGCTGGAGTTTGTTTCTCCTAGTCATTCCGGAATAGAATGGCTCAATGGACCACAAGAATAATAGGCATTGATAACACAAATGCACGACATAAACTTGGCTATCAACTGATAGAAAAGGATCGGAATACAACTACAGAGGGACAACTCAAAGGAACATATATCTTTCTGAGTTGTGGATGCATAGGTTAGTATGTCGAACAAGTTCAACATATTTCTTCCGGATAACCCATGCTAAGAGGTAGGACTGGCAGAGTCACAATTATGAATGGAGAACTCCTCAGGAGTACTCTAATGGTGATCTTTTGGTTCAAAGAACTTCTACCTTAATGGTTCATGGTATTTGGAAGAAGGAAATACCATGGACCTCAAGGACTATCGCAAAGGTTACTAATATCCTAAAGGTACGAGCAACACTATCAACACGAGGTAAGTAGAGTGGATCTTGGGCCAAGAACCCAGGAATAGAATGCCTACTAACTAAACGGCATCACGGGACGCTTTCGAGAATGGTGGCCAGAATCATCACACTGGGGATGCAAAGCATTGCTAGATTACCAGGTGATACTCTAGACACCTAGGGTCATAATAATAGCTCCAACATAAATGCCGAGGCAGCGGAGTACCTCAACAGACGGATTAGTGTGCTTAAACTGGCCCAAAAGGACATCGGGAACTGGGAGGAAGGATTTGCAAATGCATCACATTGTTTAGAAACCTGGGATGACTCGGACAGCATAACGGTTATAAATGCTCAAAATGATTTGAGACATCCTGCAAAAATGGTGGCATAACCACTCAACATCACAATATCAAGGTTCTGAGACCAATTATGAACATATGGAAGTAGTAGGAACTGAACTGAGGCTTGAACTCAACAATCCTAGGCAACTACGGTTTAGTAACACGTCATCCTGAGAGATAGAAGAGAAGCCTAGTACTTAACCCCGTAGAAAAGATAAGATGACTCAGATCAGAAGGTCATGAGGATAAGGAGTAAAAAGAGCCTTACGTTCCCTACCACAATCAATTCCCCTACATAACTAAAGCATTCTAGACACAACTTCGACCGGTTTGGCTTGGTAATCCTACAAGCAGTCAGGCTCTGATACCAAAGCTGTCAGGACCCCGATTCTAAGTCACATTGATCTAGCCGGTAACACCTCATATCACTTTGCGGCCTCACGCACGGTATTCCCACGGGTGTCGCCTTACCATGGCCCGGGACCGTTTGCGCCTTTTGGCTCACGTATATGATAGTGTCGCTAGCATCCATATGACAGAGAACCCCGGCCGACATGGCTAGTCGTGAACCCAAAGCGGCACTAACCTATGGGGACAGGCATACATGAATCACATCGAGCATGTCGGTCAGCAGCGTGTGAATCCGGGATGTAGCACTGGGCTAACAGGACTCCGGGAACCCGGGCTGTAGCAGGCTAGGCAGGACTCCGGATGTCACCACGTGACATTTCTCCGAAGGGACAGACACAGGAATGAAGTGAAACACATGCCGGCCAGTCAAGTGTCCTGAGCAGTAATGCTGGGCTAACAGGACTCCGGTGAACCGGGCTGTAGCGGACTACTATGGCTCATGGAAGCACTAGACTACATTTCCCCATAAGAGAGGCTGCCAAGGATAAACAACTAGATTGTCGGATCCCACACATACCAAGCATTTCAATCATACACACAATATGCTCGATATGTGTAAATACAACATGGCATCACAACATAACTCTACAACTCAAGTATTATTCATTAGGCTCCGAGGAGCGAGAAATACAAACATGGGTCTCATGACCCAACATTCATAGCATACAAACCAAAGCACATGCGGAAGCTTAACATGTCTGAGTACATACATCTATAAATGAAAAAGGCTGAGAAGCCTGACTATCTACCAGATCCTGCCGAGGGCACAAGATCAAAGTTGAGGTATCAGGCTAAACGTCGAAGTCGACGCGGAACTACTAGCGAGACTGAAATCTCTCTGCAAAACATAAATTAAGCAAATGTGAGTACAAAGGTACTCAGCAAGACTTACATCAGAACTAGCTACATTTGCATCGGTATCAACAAGGGGGGGTGGTGGAGTTTAACTGCAGCAAGCCAGCTTTGACTTAGTAGCTAACCTGAACTACGACTGCAAGCAACTCTTTTGAGGTGGCGCACATGAGTCCACATATTCACCATTCAATACACCACTATGGATCCGCTCCCGTCTCCCTACGAGAAGGCCATCCATAGCACTCACACTTATCTTGCGAGTTTTAGAGTATCCACTTTCACTTGTCTATGAACTGTTATAGGCAACCCAGAAGTCCTTTACCGCGGACACGGCTATTCGAATAGATCATTTATAACCCTGCAGGGGTGTACTTCTTCACACACGCTCTCACCACTTACCGTCGTTTACACGACATGTACTCGGCAACCTTCAAGCGGAAGCCCAACGAGGGTGTCGGCCACGGCCTACCTAAACACTCAAGTCTCTAGTCCAGGTTTATCGCCTATCCAGGTTCCATCCGTAGGGAGTCCGGCCGAGGTTTCCACATACGGCCCCGGACGATGTGTATAGGGTTCCGAGACACCAAACGGGCGCCCGGCATGCCCGGCCACGGTGTATCTACCGCATCATAGCCCACCCCTAGGGTCAGCGCTACGCACGGCCGCCAACACATATCCTATAAACACCAGAAACTAGTTGCAACTCCTAGACAGAGGACAAGGGTGATCAAGAAGCCGAGAGGGTCCATTGGTTTCGGGCCCAATGCATGGTAGTAACTGTTTCATGGATCACAAACACAGAACTCAGTTCCTAAGAACGGTTTCAATGAGACAACCCACCATGTACTCCTACATGGCCTCTCACCGCCACCTTTACCAAATCGTGTTCACACACTTAGCTCTTAACAGTAGGGCATATTTACACACCTCCGATTCATCCCCGATGAATCAGACCTGACTCAACTCTAAGAAGTAGCAGGCATGACAAACAAACATGAATGAGTAGGCACATCAGGGCTCAAACAACTCCTACTCATGCTAGTGGGTTTCATCTATTTACTGTGGCAATGACAGGTCATGCAGAGGAAAAGGGTTCAACTACCGCAGCATGTAACAGTTGAATCGTCGTTGTCCTAATGCAGTAAAAGAGAGCAGGAGCGAGAGTGGGATTGTATCGGAATGAACAAGGGGGTTTTTCTTGCCTGGCACTTCTGAAGATATCATTGGGTCTTCATCAGTGTCAATGATCACAATGTCGATACAACGTCTATCGAGAGGGGACAACCACCGGCAACAGAGAATGAACACAATCAATGCAATGCACAATATGATGCATGATCATGACATGTCAATATGCTGTGTTTTGAGCTAATGCAACTAGCAACATGTTAAATGGAGTTGGTTTGAACCCTAGGTTCAAATTCAAACTCCATATGTGAGAGTTTAAATTCCATTTATGTGAATTGGCCTAAATAGCAGCCATAAGTTGTTCTAACATGCATGAAAATGCCATAAACAGATTCCTTGAATTTTTCTGATAATTTTTCATATATAAATTATTTCATTTGAAGTTACGGTTGAATTTCTATGATTTTTCGAAGTTTAGGCAATTTTCTGGAATTCCTGGATTATTTTAAAATCTAGAAAATCACTTACTGCGTCAGCATGACGACAGCACGACGTCAGCAAGGTCAACAGGGTCAGAACTGACCCGTGGGGTCCATTGGCCAGTGAGTCAGACACTAATCCCGCGTTGACTTGGGCTTTGACCCGCTGCGGGGCCCGTTGTCAGCGTCTAAAAATGGTTTAGCTGGCGGTGATTAGCACTAATTACGCGGCCACGTCAGCACGCCGGAGTTTGGCCGGCGGCGACCTCAAGCCGCAGCGGAGTCCGCTCGGGATTGAGCTACAGGCGACGGCTTCGGGCGAGGTTTGCGGCTATGGGTTGCTGGCACACGCACGCATCCAGTGGTGGCAGCAACCGGAGCTGGGGTGGCCTGTAGCGGCGGCGGCTGCGAGTTGGGCGGCGGCCGGAGTTCGGCCGGCAATGGTTTGGGCGATGCCGAGCAAGGGAGGAACCGTGGTTAGTCGTGTTCGACTCACGGAAGTGCGGTGAGTGCAACGGTGAGCTCGAACGCCAAGTTGCGCGGCCGTAGCTACGATGGCAACATGGCGGGCGGCGGGGAGCTTCGGGCTTGATCGGAAGACGGGGCTAGGGAACAGGAACGGAGGGGGAGAGCGAGGCGGAAACAACAGGAGCTCACAGGGAGGTCGAAGAACGGCTCAGCGGGCTTGGGGACGTCCTTGGTGGCGCGAATCGACCGGCGGTGACCCACGGGTCCGAGGAGGAAGAAGAGCTTGGGGTCGTCGTCACGGAGCTCCTGGCGGCCCCTGGATTGGTGCAGAGGACGCGGGGGTCGAGGCGGTTCCTCCGGACCCATCGGGGAGGCACGGGATGGACGGTGGCCGCGGTAAATTGCGTCGGCGACGACGAGCTCCGCTCGGGTGTGCTCGGGAGAGGGAGCAGAGGGCGAGGGGGAGAGCAGAGAGTGAGGGAGAGGAGCGAGGGGCCACGGGACGTCTCCATGGCGTCGCAAGAAGGCCCCGGGAGGAAGCAGGAGGTGGCCAAGGCGGCGTCGGCGCGCTCCAGCGAGCTGCTTCGTGCGCTGGCGCGGGGAAGAAGACGCCCGTGCCCCTGGTGGGCTGGCTGGGCCAGCTGGGCCGCCAGGTGGCGCCAGGTAAGGAAAGTCTCTCTCTCCTTCTATTAGTTTTCTGTTTTCTATTTATTTGATATGTTAGGAATTAGTAATAATACTAACTCATTTCCATAAATCCTGGGATATATTTTGGGCTTACTTGAAATATTTACGACTGCCCAAAATTGTTTCCAGGATTATTCGAGCATTTAAAATATTTATATTGATTAAATGCCCAAATTCAAATACCTAGTGATTTAATTCAAAGCCCAAATGTGTCCAGCAAAAATGCAAATCATCTTGGGTAGATGCTTCCACCTTAAACCAGAGATGATGAACATTTTTAAAAGGCATTTTGAGTTCATTGAAAATATTTTTATTTGAAACTATTTGAATTGCATTTGTGCTAGGGCTTGACCATTCCCATTTCAGAGTTTCATAAAACTTAAACATGATGATCATGCAAGGTCAAGCAAAGGCTAAGGCTAGGGCTGTGACAAATTGGGTGGGCACTCCATCAGTGAAGAGGAAAAGGCCCATCATTGCATATGGAGTGGCCGAGAGAGAAGCATTACGGAATAGAGATGATGAGGCTAAGCCAAACACTTAAATTTACCTTGATAGGGTTCCACTCGCTTGGCAACCTTACCCGTGAGCGGTTGTAACTCTTCAGTGCACAAATTTTTGTCACTGATGTGGAGCCGCAAATAAGAAATAGGAAAGTGCGCCAATTTACAACTAAGCTAGTTGGGAATGGCGTGCCCTTCTGCAGTAGTCATCCACATGGCTACCACCTTGCACTTAAGGCCATACATGATAAGCTTCACCGAAGCAATGTTAATCCAATCAGATTTAAATAGCAGAAGAGTGTTTTCAGCACATTGAAGTTGCAAATTCCCGGTGGAATTAAGTGAGACACAACCCCTTTGATGTGTCCCGCATCCCTGGCCATATCAAACATTTTCGTCAACGCGTAGGAGGCGATGTCGAACATGAGAGGGGAAATGGGGTCACCTTGACGGAGTCCATGTTAGTTTTCTAAAGAAGGGGCCCACTTGCCCAGTTATAGAAATTGCAATATTGCCACCCCAGGACTAATTGCATGATCCTGTGAACCCACCCCACGTGGAAACCTTTGCGGATAAGCACTTCTTATGCTAATCGATGATTGCTATAGCATTAGCAAAATTAAAATGTATTGTTCATCATTGATATTTGTTCAGCAAAACTGTGAGTGGATTATTAGAGCTGGGTGTGGGTAAATAGAAGCACAAAAATGATGCATTTGTCGGATGTAAGGTTTATCAATCCAAGAAAGAGTAGCTATCCCAAAAGAGCCATTCTTCTACCGGGGTGCATATGCACCTCGGATGAACAGCAAACACGGAAAACATAAAAGCAAATTCAAAGCATTTGTAGATGTCTACCAAAAGAAAAAAAATCTATGCTTCAAAATTTTATCAAAATAGCTTCTTGGAGCATTGAGTTTCTTCTGGCCGGAGCATTATGGATGTTTTTTCTTCACGAAACTTTGCATGTAGGTGAAACATTCGACAATGTTTGTAAAAATACAAGGACGTGAGGAATCTTTTACCCAGCCGAATCATTTCATCAATTACGTTCTGTGTGTTCCGGGTGATTTCAACTTTGTTCCAACAGAGTTGAGCATAGCTCAAATAAAGGAATAGATGTTCTCTGGTTTCTGGCACCTATTTGGCAGAGGACACAGTTTGGCCCTGAATCAAGGTGCCAATTCTTGCCCAACATAAGACTAGTAGAATGCCCGTGCGTTGCTACGGGCCATGAATACATATTTGTCAGTTAGCCCATAACAATCAAAAAGTAATTGAAATACACTTCACTTGGGATGCAACTTGATAAGAAATCTAATAGAAAGTTGTGTATATAGAGAGCAATAATCCAACTAATTATCTGTTATGGTACAAACATTGATCTATTTTATGAGTTTAAGAGAGTTCCATACAATGTGAGTATTGTTGTCTTTTAACTTCATTTGCATAGCACAATATGAGTCGTATCCCAAATTTAATGAGCTATAGATTCTAGGCTACCTATAAATCTCTTGGATGGTATTTTCTGTAAAAATGGCTTGTTAAGCTAAGTGACATTTATGTCATCGCATAGCAGCTACTCCTTTATCTTTTTCTTGGACAAAGAAAATAAAGCAGCCACTCCTATCACTCACTCACCGCAAGCCATCTCCTACCTTCCGCAGAGCTAGCCACCCACCGGGTGTTGCCACATCTCATCTCCCCACCATGCATCGCCGCCGCCATCTCTCCCTGGCACTTCCACTCCACACGATGCCGAACCACGTCCTTCCTCCCCCCTCCCCCCCACCGCCTCCCCTCCCATCCATGGCGTCCCCCGCCCCCTCCCTGCCACGGTGTGGACCGCCTCCTTCTCTCCTACCAAACTCCTAGGTTGTCGGCTTGGCACCGAGCCAGCGCACCCACCGGTCTCGATCTGGCATCCTAGGCAGACGGATCTGAATAGGAGGTGCAGAAGGGCTCGCAGCTCCCCATTAGTTCGAGCCACATAACTGACATGTTTGTCTACGGATTGGATGACCTTGGGAATAGTTGTGTGGTGTGGTGAGGAGGTGCGACGACACCCTCATCTTCGGGCTCGATCTTCTACCCTAGCCGAGCCTAGCCAAGCATAGTTGCGCTTTTGCGCCATCGATTTCGTGCACACCATCACACAGAGGGTGACCGCCACGTACCGTCGCCATCTTCAACGAGTGCTTCGGCCAACGGAATATTAACACCCCTGACTCTTAGGTTCGCCCTGCCGTCCCACCCACCCTACTCAATCGTTGTTGCTGCCAGCATGGCTGCCCTTCCTATCGATTACCTTTCTAGATTATATTGCAGTCCTAATGTCCTAACAATTATCAGCAAGTGAACCAATATTTTTTAGTAAACGTAGGCAAGTTTTTCGTTATAGAAAATGATTTCTGTTAGTAACAAACATTGTTTCAGCGAACAATTTTAATTTTATCAGTAAGAATAGTGAGGTGGTCAAGAATTGTTATGTTAGAAAAAAAATTGAGTGTGTGGCCAATTTACTAAACCAAAGAAAATACTACTTTTAGATGTGCCAGTACAATATACGTGCCTTTGCAAACACATTGAGCACAAACACACAGCAGCAAGCACGCAAACCACCGGCAACATCAATCACCAACGTTGTTGTGCTGCCGTCCTCGCCTTTCTTCAGATCGAGACAAACTCGTCCATCCACCCACAGGGGCCCTATCGTATCGCCCTCCTCCCCATCTCCCAATTCCTACTGTCTTCTAGATCCAGGCAAAGTAATGCTCTCTTCTCAATCTACAGAGCCACCATGCCTACATGCCAGTACCCTAGATCAATACCATGTAAGCACCAAAGCGCATGCCATTTTGTGGAAAATGATTACTCGATAGGTGAGCTTTGAATGTCACATGAGTATACCGAGCTTGTTGTTGAGAACAAGACAGAAGCCCTATCATGAAAGTTCTAGCACCCTGACCTGATTATGCTGCACCAAGAGTGAGCGGACACAATTCTTCAGCAAACTAGACAACCAACGCACATCACATTATAAAAATTTAGTTTTGGATAGAGGGCCAATAGCCGCCACCGCCAATCGTAGAGATGAAAGCATGCAAACAATTGCGTGCTGTGAAAACGACGTACAATCACTAATTCCACTTTATTAGTACAGACTATCTTCAGCATTAGACCTCTGCTTGGATACAAATAAATTTACTCTTGACAAGAGGATAGCCAAGAAATAAATGGAAGGCACTTAAGATTCTTTCCCTTAAAAAACATATAAGATTATTTTCCTTGTAATAAGAGGGAATTCTAATGCCTGTGATGAACCAGAAACATTGATCAAACAATGTATACATCGCATGTTTCTAGCCTTTCCAAGAAGATCAGTATCGCCAACCTACAAATTAACATTTCTTTCGTATGTGTTAGTGATTATTAAACTAAAAGACAATGGTGTATCCCTTGGCGTTTTGAAGTTATAAGAATGTTTTCATGACCTGAAGCTGAACTTGGCTACCCAAATTATAGTTCTTTGTTACATCGACAAGGAATAATGAAATGATTCAGTTGCCTAGTTTACAAAGGTTAGATGATCTGACTTGATCAATTTTCCACGAAAACTAATACCATTAAACTTCAGTTCAACTAAGCGGGGTGACATTCTGGGAGGCGTGGTGAACCTTTCTTCAAAGATGGTTTTACGTTTCTTGCTTTTCACCTCTGCATTTTGAGCATCACTGTTATGACTGGCATAGGGGCTTAGTCCAGTGGGTTATGGCCCAAGTATCTTAATTAGGGGTTTAGCCCAATTATCTTATTGTATTAGGATCGTTTGCTTAGGAGTCAAGTAAACCTCTCTATATAAGGAGATGAGATGTATTAATCTAATCAAGCAATAAGCAATCAATATTTGCTCAGCTTCCCTTAGGGAGCCGGGAGACCTAAACCCTAGCCGCCTCCTGCTTTCGCCGCCGCTGCTCCCGTCACAAGGACGGCGCCACGCCGCCGGCCGCCACGCACCAGCCCTCGCCCTTCCCCCTCTTTCCCCTACAACCTACGCCCCAGGCCTGGTAGGGTACAAGCCTCTACCAATTTGGTATTCAGAGACTTGGGTCCGATAATTTGGGGGTTACCGGTGTTGTACCGGGACCACCGGAGGGGTTCCGGGGGTCCACCGGGAGGGTCCACCTGCCCCGGAGGGCCCTATGGGCTGTGTGTGGAGAGGGACCAGCCCCTTAGTGGGCTGGGCGCCTCCCCCCTAGGGCCCATGCGCCTAGGGTTTGGGGGAACCCTAAAGGGGGGGCGCCCCCTTTGCCTTGGGGGGCAAGGCAAACCCCCTTGGTCGCCGCCCCTCCTCAGATTGGATCTGAGGGGGCCGGCCCCCCTCTCCCTTGCCCCAATATATATGTGGGGGTGGGAGGGCAGCCGCACCCAAGTTCTGGGGCAGCCCTCCCCTTCTCCCAAGTCCTCCTCTCCCGCGGTGCTTGGCAAAGCCCTGCAGGATTGCCACGCTCCTCCTTCACCACCACGCCGTCGTGCTGCTGCTGGACGGAGTCTTCCCCAACCTCTCCTTCTCCCCTTGCTGGATCAAGGCGTAGGAGACGTCACCGGGATGCACGTGTGTTGAACGCAGAGGCACCGTTGTTCGGCGCTTAGATCGGAATCAACCGCGATCTGAATCGCTGCGAGTACGACTCCTTCATCCGCGTTCTTGCAACGCTTCCGCTTAGCGATCTACAAGGGTATGTAGATGCACTCCCCTTCCCCTCGTTGCTAGATTACTCCATAGATTGATCTTGCTGATGCGTAGAAAATTTTAAATTTCTGCTACGATCCCCAACAGTGGTATCAGAGCTAGGTCTATGCGTAGTTTCTATGCACAAGTAGAACACAAAGTAGTTGTGGGCGTCGATATTGTCAATTTACTTGCCGTTACTAGTCTTATCTTGATTCAGCGGCATCGTGGGATGAAGCGGCCCGGACCGACCTTACACGTACTCTTACGTGAGACTGGTTCCACGGACTGACATGCACTAGTTGCATAAGGTGGCTAGCGGGTGTCTGTCTCTCCCACTTTAGTCAGATCGGATTCGATGAAAAGGGTCCTTATGAAGGGTAAATAGAAATTGGCATATCAAGTTGTGGTTTTCGCGTAGGTAAGAAACGTTCTTGCTAGAAACCTATAGCAGCCACGTGAAAACTTGCAACAACAATTAGAGGACATCTAACTTGTTTTTGCCGCATATGCCTTAGTGATGTGATATGGCCAAAAGAATGTGATGAATGATATATGTGATGTATGAGATTAATCATGTTCTTGTAATAGGAATCACGACTTGCATGTCGATGAGTATGACAACCGGCAGGAGCCATAGGAGTTGTCTTAATTTATTTATGACCTGCGTGTCAACATAAACGTCATGTAATTACTTTACTTTAATGCTAAAGCGTTAGCCATAGTAGTACAAGTAATAGATGACGAGACAACTTCAAGAAGACACGATGATGGAGATCATGATGATGGAGATCATGGTGTCATGCCGGTGACAACGATGATCATGGAGCCTCGAAGATGGAGATCAAAAGGAGCAAAATGATATTGGCCATATCATGTCACTATTTGATTGCATGTGATGTTTATCATGTTTTACATCTTATTTGCTTAGAACGACGGTAGCTTAAATAAGATGATCCCTCACTAAAATTTCAAGAAAAGTGTTCCCCTAACTGTGCACCGTTGCGAAGGTTCGTTGTTTCGAAGCACCACGTGATGATCGGGTGTGATAGATTCTAACGTTCGAATACAACGGGTGTTGACAAGCCTAGCATGTACAGACATGGCCTCGTATACCTGACCTTATTCTTTGTAATGCTGAAACCATTATCTCTAGCATAGCTGTTGTAGAAATCATACGCAGCATCGTGAGACGTAAAGGTCATTTTCATTATCTACATGAACATATCCCTCTTATCATCTGCACTGGCAGTATCTTGGACATTCTTTGCCCCATCATCTTGTGTCACCTACACAATCAAACCACAGCCATGAAAACAGATTTCTAAGGTTTAACATTACTTACTTCCATAGAACATTGATTGCACACATACCTCACTCATGATGACCGACGACTCGGACTCCCCAGAACCAGGTGCATTTAATGATTCGTCGTTAAGGCCTGTCTCCGCGTCGGATTCACCGTAATAGTCGTACGCATTATGACATTCGTAAATGAACTGAAAAATACAACACAAATACATAATTACTTATCATATAATATTTCAGAAGAAATTCAATTTGCATGCCTACAAAATTTTTCACTTACGTACCTGACTAATGTAATCTTCATTCGAGAGCTCCAAGTTGTTTTCGTGATCATCATCAAGCTCATCGATCTATAAATTTTCAACACAAAGATTTAATGTTGTCGGATGCCACCAAACAATTACAACATGACAATGCCACTCACATTAAGATTGTCCTATTCGTTCCCATTCTCTCACCGATCTTCACGATCTGAATTTTCATCATCTGGCCAATCTTCTATCCGGTCTTTCATCAGTTCTCCAAACTCCATGTCTACCATGATATCAGTTAACTCCTCGTCCGCCATTTCCTACAACCAATATTATGTATCATCACATGTGCAAACATTATCAATGATGAAATATAAAACACATAGCACACGATCACGGATGTTATGTAAACAACCGCAACCGAGGCCGTTCAGATCTGCCCAACTTAGTAAGGAAGATGGCCACGGCACCCGTCGTGATCACTTTCAATCGCGAGGAACTGCACGATCTCAAAACCTAGCTTGATCTGTGATTACCTCTGCCGCCGGATACCTAGGTTAGCCGCCACATCAAATAACGATACCGGTGGTGCGCACAGCCGACGGCAACCGACGCTACGTGAACCCAGATCACGAGGAGCAGCACTACCGGAACAAGATCCACGATCGCATGCGCCGCCGGGTAGCTAGGTTACCCGCCCCGCTAGGTTAACCACTACCACTGGCGGCGGCAGTTCGTTCGATGGGGGGATGTGGGATGCGGTACCTGTGCGCGCTCATTGGAGATTCATGATGTTGTCACGCCCGCTGTCCGACGAGATCGCCGGCGACGAGATAGCCACCGCTGGAGATCTACTACGTGACTTATGGAGCTGCGTCAATGCTCGCGATATTGATGGAGCTGCTCGCGTGAATGATTGGATTTGGCAGGTCTTACGTAGACGTGGGGTCGTGTGATGTTTTTTTTTGGACCAGGGTACTGTACGTATATGTTCTGGGCTATACAGGGCTAGATAGGGCTTGGATCTGGGCTGCGGCGGGCCAGGAAAAAAACAAATTCACGGGGACAAAAATACCCCTCCGAAATTAGGTTAGGGGGGAGCACTGGAGCAGGGCTCGTTGAGCTGTGCCCTCAGTATTAACCCTTATGGATCCTGTGTTCTGTTTGAACTTGGTGTGTGTGTGTGTGTGTGTTTGTTTGAACCTCTGTGCTTTATAATATAAAGCGGGGCGAAAGCCTTTTTCGATAAGGTAGTGCTTACCATTGAGGTCAATCTTCTTCAAGAGGATAGCGGCCAAGAAATGCAAAAAAATAAATCAGCGCATTGGTCCTCCACTTTGTCCCGGCCAACCGAGCAGGCAGTGTTTTCCCCATATATGAATGGAAGAGAACAATGTACCTGTTAGTAAGATGATGGAGTTTTCGATCTAAGAGTGCGAACCTCCTGGACGTTGAGCTCCAGTCCAAGCTCCATGAGCGGCAACAGCTGCAGGGACGACATCACTCCGCTCTGACTCCGCCACCATCGCACGACGCGCTCTCACTGGAGCCGCATGTGCATGTCAGGCGCACTATGCTTATGGAATTCAGTGTCATACCAACAACCACCTCAGCTTGGGCTCCTTCCTGCAGTTCGCCATGAACTCAAACACCATGAGCAGCGTGATCTCAAGATCCCACTCGGGGACAGGGCAGTGGCGGTGACTATAATGTTTGTACGACCCCAGCGTCATACCGCAGGGTAGCTCCAGGTTCACCACCCGACCCCTGGCCAAGAACTCGTCACAACAAAGAACGCTGGAGTGCATGGCAGCACACACTTGCTCCATTGTGTCCAATGGAGTTACCAAGGTCACTGTGGGAACCTGTAGGCCGAAGAGGACTACGAGTGCAACCTTGTATAGCAAGCCACCACCGCAGTAAGAGTTGAGGTGCCCTAGGTCAAGCTCGGAGGCGAACCCCAGCGAACCCCAACAACACCATATCTAGGGTCGCTGGTGGGCGCGCTTGGACGGGCACGTCGGCGCGTTTCTCCCGCAGTCGCCAACGTCGTCGAGGTGCGACGGCCAAGCCGCCACCAGGGGAGACACAAGAGACCCGGGGCCGCTGGAAAGAAAAAGAAAATCTGGGTGCACATAGGTGGCCCGGAGAGTAACAAGGAGGGGAGACGGGGGGACACAAGGCATTGGATTGTGCTACAATGGCATTGGTGAAGGACTGCCAGGTCAAGAGGATCATTGATCTGAGGCCTCTCACCATGCTTCCCCTCTGAAAGTATCAAGGAGGATGGGAGTAGGGGAGGAGATCGGCAGCTATGGAAAGGGAGGGAAAGGGGATTGACATCCGTATCTCTTGATTATTTTCCTTATATGAGTGCATGCGGGAGAAGGGAGAAGGGAAGGAGTGTTTTTTTTATCATATAATTATTATATTCGAAATTTCCTGAGTTATGGCCTTACCATATCTGGATTGATAGTCTTTGGGGTAATTTAAATTTATTACCATATAATTACCATATTTGAAATTTCTTGAGTTATGACCTTGCCATACCTGGATTGATTTATTACTATAATTATCATATTTGAGATTTCTGAGTTTATAACCTTACTATACGTGGATGAATTGTGATTGATTACCATAAATACGTTGGGTATTGCCGGTCATACAAGAAAAGAGGAAAACCGGTGGGAGGGAGGTGGTGGGTGATGGGACGAAAAAAAACTAGACAAAAATGATGGGAATATTCAACCAACTCATCTATTAGGAGTAGATTAAACCGATGAAGTGGGGGGAGGGGATGAAAAAAATATAAAAAAAAAACCAGCGAAGGTTGGACGAAAAAAAACTATGATAGATGAGACGAAAATTGACCGACGAAGACTACCAACTGCTTTATTAGGAGTAGAGATACCTTGTATTTTGAACGGGCCATGAAGAGCAGCCACAGGAGTACCTTCTATGAAAGGCTCTTTGCTAAATTTGCTCAATCAGAGGCCCGATGAACGCCTGAACTTGTTTGAATTCAGCATGTGCGCGCTTGCATCCACATGGGCACAAGCATCTTTGTTCTTGGCAAAAAGTGGACAGCCTGAGGAATTGAAGACCCGAGAGCTCCTCTGTGCATCTTTGTCCTTCCAAAACAAGATCGATGAACCATCACCCAGATGACATGTGGATATTCTATAAAAGCTGAAAGAAAAAGAAAGAAACATCTTACCACCAAAAAGATCCCATAATATATGGAATCTTTCTAGACCACAAAACTTAGAGTATAGTTAATAGTATAGCTAGCTGCTGGCTATAAGCCAGTGCCATATCATCTACAGCCCATTTTATAGGCAACATGTACAATAGTAGATTAAAAGAGTGTACTATTTGTTTTATTATGTGGCACATCTTTCATTCTCACAAAGTGCCTAGGAGCACGTGCTAGTGCTGGCTCTTCACGAAGAGCCCGCTTACCTTTCTCTCCTCTTCTCTTTCCTTCAACCAAACAGAAATATACTAGTTTATTCCTTATAGCCCGCTGACTCAGCTCTATTATACTTGCTTTATCCATTCCTCATTAATTACTAACTACCACTCCGTCCAAAAAAGCTTGTCCCTCAAATGGATGTATCTAGCACTAGAGACAAGTTTTTTTTGGACAGAGGGATTACTATATATCTATATAAAAGTGAGAGAATTCAACCAAGCATATCCATCTCTAACAACAATAATTGAAGGTCAAGATAAGATTAAATCCTAAGTTCATAATCCAGTCATGGAATAAATTGGTACAAACTGAGCGTTGTCTCTGAGCTGCATAGAGAGCGCTCGCTACCCGAGCCCCTACGCTAATGTAGTTCCCAGATTGCCTACTAGATACCATTTACGGCTATGCTCTGATGTGAGAGAGCATTATCACAGCGAGGTCACCAACAAAGACTCTGTAGAGAGAAGACGATAGGGGTCAGCATGGCTCGCACTGCGGAGCGCAAGGGGGGACGGAGGGAGGGCGATTCCTCACCTACCGGCATTAATGGCGCCGCGGCCGCCATTAAATCCTCCAAGGCCTTATCCCCCCCTTTTCTCATCTCCACCCTCCACATCTCAACCCGAATCACAGCTCCCTGCGTTCCATAGACAGATCTGGTGAACGAGATGGTGGGAGGAGCGCGACGCGGGGCGAGGGCGCGGCGACTGCGACCTGCGAATCAGGTGGCGGCGCCACCTCCGCCTCCGCCACCGGTGGCGACGCTCCCAGAGATCGACGCATCATCACCGGAGGCGCTGGAGGAGATGCTTCGGGTGGTGCGGGAGAGGTTCCCGAATCGCTCCAAGTGGCCCGACATCTTCATGGAAATCATGCGGCATGCGACCTTCGAGGAGCGCGCTCGCTTTGCGGGCGACGACGGCGGGATGGACTACGAGTTCATCTTCCGGGCGATTCAGGAGGCGGAGTCATCGGACCCGAGGCAGGCGGCGAGGTGGGCGTGCTTCAAGGCAAGCTCGCCGTCGAGGCTCAACATTCGGCCTCCTCCGGTGTTGCAGATCTCCCGCATCCCTCCAGAGGCCCTGCCACCGGGAACCGTTCTCCCCAGGATTCCGTGAAGCTTCCGCGACCCGGTGCATGGGCCTTGCAGGGTGCCCCCGCTCTGCAATGGCGCAGGAGGATCAGGGGTTCCACCTTGGAACCTCCACCATGGCCGGGGGATCGCGGGGAGATTCCCCAAGTTAAGGTACGAAACGAACAACACAAATCCCGTTCATATGCTACTCTGAAATCTCATTCTGAAGTTCAATTGATTGAAGATCCCCAAATTATTTTGGGCGGGGGAAATAATAGTTCAGTGGTTTCTGATACGATTGGAAGGGTTGTCCCTTTGATTAGAGTTCCTACTTCTTCATGCAATTCCATTACGCATCCAAATGCTCACGGTGCTCTGTCGCCGACGACCCGGACGGAAAAAACTATTGAAGGACCGACTCCCACTCCATCTCCGTTGATTCGTGGATGTGTGGTGGGTAGGAAAGCGAACTTTCAAAAGACGTCTTCTGAGTCAGCTCGCGGGCTGGTGAGGAGGTGGCGGAATTCTATGGCCAGCTTTGGGTTATCCCCTCCCCGACTCGCAGCCGCCACCTACATAAGCACGGGCAGGTTCCCCCGAACCCTAGATACACCATCCCCAGATTGTTCTGGATTAGGAAAGACTTGTTTCAATCCAAAAACTTCTCAGTCCAGGACTGTTTTCCGGTTGCTTCTGTTGGTCCTTTCGACCCTATCCCTACCAAATTTCAACTCTCTGCGGAGGCGCCAGGATTTTCTAGATCGTTTGTTGAGGTTGTGAGGAGTGGGATGGAGAATCGAGGTCAGATGCAGCAAAAGAATCGTCGACCGCCGCCGGGGAAAAAACCCAATCCACAAGAGGGGAAAACCACTGCCTCTTCCTCAGGCAACAATGGCAAATCAAGCCCGCAGGGGGCGACCAAATCAAGTCAGGGGACTTTGGTCCCTCCGACGGCCACTGCCCCACCTCCCCCTCCCCCCCCCCTCCAGTATTGCAGATCCTGGATCCCAAGTACAAGGATATGATCTGCTTCAACTGCAGCTGGCCTGGGCATTATGTGGGGAATTGTGTGGAGATTAAAAAGTGCTTCATCTGTGCTGGAAATCACAACGTCAACAATTGTGCTGCCTGGGCAAAACCACAGCCTACTGCTACCTATTTTGGCAGTGCAGCTTCTGGGCTAGGGTTTTATCATGTTGAGGTCTCTGTGGCAGCTGAATCCAGCTGGTTGAATTACAACAACTGTGTTGTTCTCAAGGTGGTTAAAGGAGAGGTTTCTGCCTCAGATCTGCTAACACAGCTTAATGGGTTCTTTTGTAAGAACAAGGAGTGGCCATGGCAAATCAGAGAACTGGAAAGCAAGAAGTTCCTGCTAAGGTTTCCCCCTTGGAAAAATGTTGAGGATCTAATTGAATTTCCTCCATTTGAATTACCAATTGCTGGGGTGTCTGTTAAAATATGTGAATGGAAGGGAATGTTAGATGAGTTTGGAACACTGACAGAGGCCTGGGTACAGATTGAAGGGATCCCACCTAAGTGGTGTGCCTAGAAAGTTTTTGCCCAGATCACAGCGTGTTTTGGAATTCTGGTGGATGTTGACTGGAATGGGATCTTTAAGAGTTTTTATGAAACTATTCAGTCAAAGTTGCCTGCAGAGATCCCATGAAGATTCCTTTTGAGAGATTGGTGGAGATGAAAAAGAAACTCTACCTACTGTTCTTTACAGTGGAAGGGTTCGAGCAGAATGGTGAAGATGCTGATGGAGGAGATGATGACCCAGATCAGGATGCCCTTGAGGGGAATGAGGATAACAACACTAAAAATGCGGAAGACAATGTAGGAATGGGAGAAGAAGATGATGAAGCGATTGATGAACTGGACAAGGCCAACTTCACTACCAAGACAACCCCATCTTCTAACTCGAACAAAAACAGGTCTCAAGTGGCTGCTTCTGCAGCAGGAGCTCATCACGTGGTCATGGATAGTGCAACACAAGGAGAGATCAATGACCTCGGAGAGTGGACCCCAATGAAGGATTCTGGAAGTGAAAATGAACCAGCTTCTAGAATTGAAAAGTCTAATGTGCTGTCAGCCCATTTGGAATACTGCTCGGAACAGCTCAGTAAGTTTGAGATGGAGGAATCTGATGTAGAAGAGGAAAACACAGACATGGATACAGAATGTTTGCCTGAAGATCTAGCTTTGGCGATGAACTCAGTTAAAAGATCGTTGTTGGAATCATTGGAGAAAGCGGACTCTGTAGTCCAGAAGAAAATCAACAACAAGAACTCGCCTGTCTGGGGTCCGGTGCTGGCTGATAACCCTAGGACCAGGAAACATGGTGATGTGAAGATCCTAGACAAGGCTACTACATACATGATGAAGAAAAATCTGGAGATACCTGCTATATTTAAAGGTAAATCGTTTGCTACCCTTAACCCCAATGAACTTGCCTCTCACACTACTAAAGTTGATTTGTGCGTTGGGAATAATGAAGAAGAACGTAGTAATATCATTTTGGACATGATGGACAAAGAAAAAGTTAGATGCCTGCAATTTGCTGATGAAAACCCGGAGATTGTTCTCCTTGATAATCTAGATATATTGGATATTGATAACCCCCCTCCCTTAATTATGGAAAAGAGGACATTTCAAAAACTGAATCAGTTGGCACTGCTGGTTCTGATGTGGAATGCCCTGTTCTGAATACTAAGAAAAAGCCTTGTGGCTTATCTCATCCATTCAAATTTAAATGATAGGAGCCTTTTGGAATATCTGTGGTCTAGGACAACCTGGTAAAATTCAGTGCCTAGGAGATTTCGTTAGTAACAACCATGTTAACTTTCTGTGTTTTTCTGAAACTAAAAGAGAAGTTATTGAGGCTCATGTCCTCAGTGGCATCTCTGGTAGGATCTCTTTTGACTGGCATTATCTTCCTGCTATTAACACGGCCGCGGGGATCCTTGTGGGTCTTAAAAGTGATTTATTTGAAGTAATTGGTTTCGTTGATAAGAGATTTTGCATTGTTGCTACTGTGAAAAACAAATTAGATGATTTCACATGGCATCTTATTGCGGTTTATGGTACTTCTTATAATGAGTTTAAGCTAGATTTCTTCGCTGAATTACATGATATTATGTAAGGACTTACATACCCAGCTTTGATTGGGGGAGACTTCAATCTAGTCAGGTCTACTGCTGACAAAAATAATGGTGTTATTAACAATCAATTTTCTTACCTCTTTAACGACTGGATTAACAAATGGTGTCTCATGGAGATTAATATTACGAATAGGAAATATACTTGGAGCAATAATCAGGAGAATCCCATTTTTGCAACTATAGATAGGGTTTTTGCTTCCATTTCTTGGGATGCTCACTTCCCCCTGACAGCAATCTCTGCACTTCCCCGTGTGGGGAGTGATCATACACCTCTGCTGTTAGACACGGGAGCTCGGAGGGTTACCTCTGCGAGAATTTTTCGCTTTGAGAAATGGTGGCTTGACCACCCCGATTTTAAACAAATGGTGATCGATACCTGGAACACTTCAGTTCCTGGAAAAACAACTATAGATATTTGGATGAACAAAAGTAAACTTTTTAGAAAAAGCTAAAAGTTGGAGTATTAATGTGGAAGCTGGTATTAAGAAGAAAAAGAAAGAGCTTTTGCTTGAATTTGACATCCTTGATGTGTTTTCTGAGAGAAATCAAATTGATAATAGTGACAAAAATAGGATGAAGGAAATTAAGAAAGAACTCCAGCAGATTTGGAGCAAAGAAGAGACCGCCTTGTGGCAACGTTGAAGAGACCGTAGAATTGTGGATGGGGACAGCAATAATGCTTATTTTCATGCTATGGCTAATCATAGACATAGGAAAAATCACTTATCTGAATTGGCTGGAGAGAATGGCCCAGTCTACACCACTCAGGAGATGCTGGAGGTAGCTACTTCCTATTATAAAAACTTATTTTGTTTTGAAAACAAACATAATATTAGCCTTGGCCCTTCCTTTTGGGAGGAAGATGAGTTAGTTACCCAAGAAGAAAACGACCTTTTACAGAAAAAAAAATTTTGAAGAGGAGATTAAAGAGGCTATATTTGGGTCTTATGCCCATGGTGCCCCCGGTCCGGATGGATTATCTTTCTTGTTTTACCAAACCTTTTGGGACGTGATTAAGAATGACTTTATGGCCCTGGTGAGAGACTTTGAGGTAGGAAAACTGGATTTGCAGCGGTTGAACTTTGCTTTAATTGTACTCATTCCTAAAGAAGCTGATGCCAGGGAAATGAAGAAGTTTCGCCCTATTAGCCTGAGTAATTGTGGGATTAAGATCTTTTCTAAGGCCATGACCAATAGGGTCTCCCCTGTTGGGCGCAGGTTGATCTCTTCTAATCAAACTGCATTCATTAAAGGGAGATACATTCTGGAGAGTGTGGTGATGGCACATGAGGTGATCCATGAAATCAAAAAATCAGGATCACAAGGTTTAGTTCTCAAAACTAGATTATGAGAAGGCATATGACAGAGTTAGTTGGGAGTTTCTGTTTGACATGCTTCATTCGAGGGGTTTTGACTCAAATGGATTTCTTGGATTAAAAGTACCCTTGTTCAATAGCACTTTCAGTGTGAGGATTAATGATACAACAGGGCCCTACTTTGTAGGGGGGAAAAGGCCTCAAACAAGGGGATCCACATTCTCCCCTGTTATTTAATCTAGTTGCTGACGTTTTTACCAAAATGCTCAAGAAAGCTGCTTCTCAAAATCTAATTTCTGGGCTTCTGCCTCATGTGATTCCTGGGGGTGTGGTTAGTCTGCAATATGCAATGACACCATACTCTTCTTGGAAAAGTCTGTCCATAAAGCAAGAAATTTTAAATGGCTTCTGTCATGCTTTGAAAATCTGTCTGGCATGAAAATCAACTTTCATAAAAGTGATCTCATGACCATTAACATGGATGATCCGAGTGCTAAGGAATTTGCTCAAATCTTTTGTTGTAAGAATGGTTCTTTTCCTATTAAGTACTTGGGAGTGCCTCTGCACTATGATAATTTGAAGAGAGAAGATATCCAACCTATCATTGATAGGATTGTTAAAGGGATCTCTGGTTGGCTAGGGAGATACCTCACTTATAAAGGAAAAATTATTTTGCTTTGTGCTTGTGTATCAGTATCCCTGCTTACTTATGTCCGTGATCAAAGTTTCCTAAGTGGGCAATTAATGCAATTAATTCTCAAATGGCCCATTTCTTCTGGGGCAATCTGGAAGGGCAACACAAATACCACCTAGCTAACTGGGGTCCTTATTACTAGAAGAAAAGAATATGGAGGTTTGGGGATCCCAAACATTACAGAATATAATATGGCCTTATTAGCCTCTTGGGGGAAGAGATTTTTTAGTAACTCTAATTCAGATTGGTCTAAGCTTCTGCTATACAAATACCATGTTAATTCTCCTAATCTCCTTTGGGCTAAAAGTGAAGGGGGCTCTACCTTCTGGAAGAGCATTACTTGGGCTTTGGCAGCTGCCAAAACCTTTTATACCTGGAAACTGGGTAATGGGAAACTCATTAGCTTTTGGCATGATGTGTGGGTTGGGGATTGTTCCCTTAAGGTGCAGTTCTGGGACTTATTTTGCATTTGTAACCAAACTGACAATACTGTTGCCCAGGTTTGGGATGGAAATGAACTGAAACTAACATTCAGGAGGTGTGTTGATCGTAATGGTATGAAACGCTGGGACCAGCTTGTCCATGTGATCAAGCAACACCCTCCGTTCGATGAAACAGACACCCCAATTTGGAGATTAGAACCAAATGGGGTTTTTTCGGTTAAGTCTTTCTATAAACAAATCAATTTTGGAGGGGTGGTCTCGGACATTAGTCCTAAGATGTGGAAAATTTTATGCCCACGGAATATTCACATTTTTTTATGGCTATGTGTTCACAACAAGATACTTACTAGAGATAACCTGGCAAAGAGAAGGGAAGTGGAAGATCCTTCATGCTTGTTTTGCACAGAACCTGAAACTGTTCAACACTTGCTGTTTGATTGTGTGGTAGCCCAACAAGTGTGGAATATTGTTGCAGAAATGTTTATTATCGGTAGACTATCCTGTTTTACAGATGTTACGTCCTTCTGGCATAGACATAAAGAAAAAGCTGTTTTGAATATAGTAACAACTGCTGCCTTGTGGAGCTTGTGGAGACTAAGGAATGAATTTTGCTTTCAGGGGCGCAAGTGGAAAGATGTGAGATGCATTCTTGCAAAACTAAGCTGCTTTTTACATCAGTGGATGGTCCTCTGCGACGATGGACAGGCGAAACTTCTTCAGAGATGCATACTACTGTCAGGTGCAAGAGAGAATAATAATAGTCCTTTACCAAGACTTATTAAAGGACTATTATTATTCTCTCTTGGTAAAAAACTGAGAAGGCAGAGTAAACTTTTGTGACAGGTAGGGTAAATGAAGCCACATCCACTGTCAGGTGCAAGAGAGAATAATAATAGTCCTTTACCAAGACATCTAAACACAGTTTAGATGTTCGTAGAAAATGCATTCATCCAGAATTAGATCAGGAGAACCCATTTTGTCCAGTGGCTCCAAAAATAAAGAAATGAGCATTAGTCGGTGCTATTCGAATTTAAAGAACTAGTATTATTTCTCGACAAGAAATAATTATGTTACGAGTTGATGTCTAGTATCAACATCAATCAAGATAAATATTATCTTGCAAGGAAATGTATTGAGTGGAAAAACATAACAAGGTACGCTTCCAAATGTGACAATGGGTTAACTAATTCACATATGAGATGGTTTCACTGTATTATTTAACAACAGTTGTTGCCAATCAGCAGTTGATAAAAATCAAATGCAGAAAAGATGATTAATAAGAACCAATATGTCATTCGCAAATGCAGAAAACTTGATTAATAAGATGTTATATACTTATATATGTAGTCGATCATAATTTCATGAAGCAAACACATACCAATAGTAAACTGAATAAATTATTGTTAATTACGCAAAAGGTAAGGAGGCATTACCCGCGGTATAGAAATTTCTGTATGGATAATGGGTCTTGTGAGACCAGCAGTTTCTTTTAGAAAATCTGGTGAACCGCATCGACTTAAGTTGGAGCATGAAGTCACCAATGTATGTCGACAAGATAATCACATCTGAGTCCTCGTCATACCCAACCATCTCTGCCTTTTTGTGGTCGATACGCATTTCCTGTGGAAAGAGCGCCTCCAGATGAATGGTTTTCTGCAGCAGCACCCATTCGAGAGCACCATCACATTCTGATTTCCTCTTCCATAACTGGATGCTCGGTTTCGACATAACTGCGAAGCCAAGGTAACTATCATCTCGCAACAGCTGAAAGGAGTAGCAATTGGTATGATGAGCAGCTTCCGGCTTCTTGATCACACCAAGGGTCTGCGTTTCAATATCAAATGCAAGTATGTCACCTCGAACAAACAACCAGTAAACTGCATTCCCAATGAGGATGCTAGGCCTGAGACGAAGAATCGCATCTGTAGTCACAGTCGAGACAATATTTCCCCATGCTCCAGAAATCGATTCATAGAGACAAGCGAATGCCTGTGTGTATCCGCCGCACATCAAAATCAATCTAAACGGGCTCGAGAAACAATCGCCATGCACATGCCCATCTTCGGTGTCAGCACACAGCACGGCTGTGTGCCAGAGCCACAAACCCTCATGTTTGGCGTTGCAGAGACCTGGTGGAAAAGGCACGCGGTGCTGCCGACCAGTGAGAGGATCCCATATGACGGCCACACGCCCGCTGTCGTGGACCATGACGGCGAGGCCGTGGCGGCAGCCTAGAAAGTACCAGTGGTCATAGGAACTGCTGCTCTTGGGCACGGAGAAGCGCTCCTCCGGGATGCGGTTCGGCTTCATGATCGGAAGAGGAACAAAACTGTAACTTGTGCCAGTATTCCCTGCGAAGAAACCGAGCAGAGGGGGTTTCCGGTGATGTTTGCGGTAGCGGCTGAGGAATTGTGGGTCAGAGAGGATGCTGCGCCAGCGCAAGCAAACAAGGGAGGCACGGGGGAGTGCGGATGGCAGCGGAGCGACGCGGAGGAGGATTTCCTGGAGGAGATTCTCATCGTCCAGCGGCGCTGGCGAGGAACCAGTATCGTCGGCATCCTTGGATAGGGGGCCAGCCGGCATTGCGGAACACCGCAGCCTCTTGCCATCCACACTTGGATCGACCCTGAAAGAGCAGCAAAGAAACACAGTAATCAGCAGACTTGTTTCTTCAGTCAATTTTGGTTGCAAACAAATCAAATGTAATCAATCGACATATTTCCTCAGTCAATGTGTGCTGCAGAATATCCTCCAACACATAACGAGCATGCATCATCTCAATTTCCCAATTGGACCCAAAAACATACGCAAGCTCTGTTCTTTTGCCCAAAATACAATAACAAATGGGATGGGGCTGATGATCTTACCGTTGGGGAATCTGAATCTGAGCTGGATCCATGAGCCTCCTCCTGTATCCCTCTCTCGCTCGCTCCCACTGTCCTTCTCAACCGCCGGCTAGGGTTCCGAACAAAAGTCAAGCTAGGGTTTCCGCCAGAGAAGAAAATAAGTGAAAGAAAAGGAATCGCTAGGAGATGGAGGAGGGGAGGAAGGATAAGGGTGTCCTGACCTCGAATCGTCGGTGGCCGGCTGCTGCCGGGGACGGGGCGGCCGGCGTGAGGTCGCCGGCGGCGCCGCTCCTTCCGCTCTCTGCCTCACTCGTGTGGAGACTGAAGTATTTTCTTTTTCTTTGAGGGGATGGAGACTCAAGGAAAGTGCGAGCTCTGGTGTGTATGTATGCGTGTGTGCGCGGCCCAGCTCAACGGGAAGACTGAAAGCCCAGCTATCTTAAATGGACTTGCGAAACAAAAGCCCACATATACTTCAACTCCTCCACGGGATACTAAAGAAAGAAAGAAAAGGAAATGAAAAACAAGAACAAAGAAACATTTACTTGATTTTTCTAATTTATAACTAGTTTTATCCCTTTTATAGAAATTTAAAAGTCAAAATACTACCATGTATTGTAGGAACAAAAAAAAATCGTGTATAAAAATGTTCATGCTAATTTTCCATATTATTCAATTGTTCTAATATGAACGATGGATTTTCTAAAAATATATGATGAACACTTTTAATACAGTATGAACACATTTTAAAATACATAATGAATAATTATTTAAATACGCAATTAACATTTTAAAATACTCGATAACCTTTTGAAAACGTGATGAATATTATTGACAGTAGTCACTGCGGAAATTTTAAAAGACGTGGGGAAAAAATATAAAATCATAAGGAAAGACAAATCTAAAGAAGAACTAAGAAAAGGTAAAAAAACACAGAAAAAAAAAAGAAGATAACAGAAAAGCAAAGAAAACAACAAAGGGAACAAATAGCATATACCAACAGGGCCTACTAGACCGGTTCAGTAGATGGCAGTCCCACACAAAAAATCAGTCAACTCCACAAAGACGAGCGTCTCTCCTAAAAATACTAAGCTCCCTGGAAATGCTCCTCTCTACTCTCTAGTGAATCCACGCTGTGATTGCCGCTTTTGGCCCCACCAGTAAGTGTTTGACCCGTTGATAGAAATTACCGTGCTGCCACCCCGTGCGAACGCTCATTAAGGAGCCAATTTTATCCATGGACACCGGAATCCGACCCGATCTATCATGGATAGGGTACGGATATAATTTTGTTCTCATGTGAATTGCCCAAACCCAACCCTGATTGGTCCAGTACAATGAAGCTGCAATGAGCTTTTATGATCCACTTGACAAAAAACCCAGAGAATAATAATTACACACAACAGATTGGTTATGATCTGCCTCAAGAATCCATGGTTCATTTTGGTAGAGATCCATGGCTTCCACGGGGGGTTTCACACTAGTAGAAAAAGGGTCAAATGTGAGACACATTAGACCCGGTTTATAACAGAACCGGCACTAATGTGTCCATTAGTGCCGGTTCCAACGGCTAGGCGGGAGGAGCTCTTTAGTACCAGTTCGTGGCGAACCTTTAGCACCGGTTCGTGCCACGAACCGGTATTAATGAAAGTGGTGGCAGGATGTTGTCAGAGTGGGGCCTCTCCAGCACCTTTAGTACCGGTTCGTGCCACGAACCGGTACTAAAGGTCGTCCTATATAAAATCTTCGTCCACCAGCACTCTGTTCTTCCCCCTTTCCCCTCTCCCTCTCCTCTATTCTTCCCTTCTTCCTCTCGAGTTCATCACAAAATTTGCCCCAAATTTGTCAAGATTTGTAGTCCCCCATCCATTCAAATGATCACAAAGGTTAGCAACTTTATCCTTTCATCTCTCATTGCTAGATTAGCTCTTGCATTGGTTTATATAGTGATTAATTGTGGGTTTTAGTAATTTGGGAGGAATTATATGTGGTAGTATTTGATTTATATGCAAATTGAGGTCAAAATAACACTTAGTTTGCATATGTAGGTGTGGTTTACTTAGTGCCTTCTAAATCTCCGTCGTAACCACCGTCGATCGCCCACACCGTCCCGTCGCCGGCACCACCTTGTGGTGAGCCTCTTGTTGATGAAATTTTATATAAAAAATTGATGTTTGTGTGATTTGGATATATAGTTACTCGTATAATTATCTTATCCGTACGTTGTTTGTTATACATAGTGCCATGGTTTTGATATCCGTCCCCGTCGACCCTCGTCCTTGTTATGATTCGGATGTGGTATATTCTCTTTTAAAACTATTTGTTGCATTTCGTGTTTATGACAAATTATGCCCATCAAGTTGACATAGATATTTTTATCTAGGAGGTATGTGAACTGGAAATTCCAACCGACCCTATTGTCGAGAGGTTAAATTTAGTTGAAAGAGAAAACGAGTATTTGAAAGAAAAATGGAAAAAAATTGAGGGGGAGAAGATGGAATTGGAGTTGCATGTTGCTGATGTCGTCGATGATCACAAGATCAAGATGGAGAAAATGCGCTTGAAAATTAGAAAGATTAGAAAATATGCCATTGATAGTGAGGCTTGGTATCATTATGCTGTTGGATCAATTGTTACCTTAGTTGCGATCTTGATCGCATTTGTTGTTGCATTTAAATGCTTTAGCTAGAGAGTTATTTGTTTGTTGCATTTAAGTGTTGTATGAACTTTATGTATTGTATTAATTTGGTGTTTTCGGTGTTGTGTATTGAAGATGAGCCGGCAATGGATGTATGATGACCGATGCTCTCCCGAGTTCATTAATGGCGTGTGTCTGAGGCAAACAAGCGGGCGGATGGTTTTATGCCTTGTCCATGTGCTGGCTGTAAGAATGGTCACAATTACTCTACGTCAAGAACCATTCACGTCCACCTGTTTGAGTCCGGTTTCATGCCCCACTATAATGTTTGGACGAAGCACGAAGAAAGAGGGGTTATGATGGAAGACAATGAAGAAGAAGAGGACAACGACAGCTATCCTGGCCATGGGTTCCCTGAATACGATGATACAACAATGGGGGAAGAAGCTGAGCCGGTACTGCGGGAAGAAGCTGAGCCGGCAATGCGGGAAGAAGCTGAAAAAGAGGCATCAGATGAGCCCGTTGATGATCTAGGTCGGGCCATTGCCGATGCAAAGAGAAATTGCGCAAGTGATTTGGAGAAGAAGTTGCGGAGCATGTTAGAGGATCACAAAAAATTGTTGTACCCGAATTGCGGAGGTGACAAGAAAAAGCTGGGCACCACACTGGAATTGCTGAAATGGAAGGCAGAGAATGGTGTATCTGACAAGGGATTTGGAAAGTTGCTGGTAATGATAAAGAATATGCTTCCAAAGGACAACGAATTGCCCGAGAGTGCGTACGAAGCAAAGAAGGCTGTCTTCCCTCTAGGGTTAGAGGTGCAGAAGATACATGCATGCCCTAATGATTGCATCCTCTACCACGGTGAGTACGAGGATTTGAACGCTTGCCCGGTATGCGGTGCATTGCGCTATAAGATCAGCCACGATGACCCTGGTGATGTCGAGGGAGAGCGCCCCAGGAAGAAGATTCCTACCAAGGTGATGTGGTATGCTCCTATAATACCACGGTTGAAACATTTGTTCCAAAACAAAGAGCATGCCAAGGCGATGCGATGGCACAGAGAAGACCGTAAGAAAGATGGAAAGTTGAGAGTACCCGCTGACGGGTCGCAGTGGAGAAAAATCAAAAGAAATTACGGGAAGGAGTTTGTAGATGACGCAAGGAACATATGGTTTGGTCTAAGCGCAGATGGCATTAATCCTTTTGGGGAGCAGAGCAGCAACCATAGCACCTGGCCTGTGACTCTAAGTTTGTATAACCTTCCTTCTTTGTTGTGCATGAAGCGGAAGTTCATTATGATGCCAGTGCTCATCCAAGGCCCTAAGCAACCCGGCAACGACATTGATGTGTACCTAAGGCCATTAGTTGAAGAACTCTAACAACTGTGGAATGGAACAGGTGTACGTGCGTGGGATGAGCACATGGGGGAAGAATTTGACCTAAAGGCGTTGCTGTTCGTGACCATCAATGATTGGTCTGCTCTCAGTAACCTTTCAGGACAGACAAACAAGGGATACCGTGCATGCACGCACTGTTTGGACGATACCGACAGTATATATTTGGCTAATTGTAAGAAGAATGTGTACCTGGGACATCGTCGATTTCTTCCGAGCAGGCATGTCATAAGAAAGAAAGGCAAGCATTTCAAAGGTGAGGCGGATCACCGGACGAAGCCTCGCCACCGTACTAGAGATGATCTACATGATATGGTCAAGGATTTGAAGGTAGTCTTTGGAAAGGGTCCTGGTGGACAACCTGTTCCGAATGACGCTGACGGACGCGCACCCATGTGGAAGAAGAAATCTATATTTTGGGATCTGCCCTATTGGAAAGACCTAGAGGTCCGCTCCGTAATCGACGTGATGCATGTGACGAAGAATCTTTGTGTGACCTTGCTTGGCTTCTTGGGCGTGTATGGGAAGACAAAAGATACACCTGAGGCACGGGAGGACCGCCAACATATGCATGGAAAAGACGGCATACATCAAGGTCATGCAAGCTACGCTCTTACCAAAGAAGAGAAGGAAATCTTCTTTGAATGCCTGCTTAGTATTAAGGTACCGTCTGGCTTCTCGTCGAATATAAAGGGAATAATAAACATGGCAGAGAAAAAGTTCCAGAACCTAAAGTCTCACGACTGCCACGTGATTATGACGCAACTGCTTCCGGTTGCATTGAGGGGGCTTCTACCGGAAAACGTTCGATTAGCCATTGTGAAGCTATGTGCATTCCTCAATGCAATCTCTCAGAAGGTAATCAATCCAGAAATCATACCAAGGTTAGAGAATGATTTGGTGCAATGTCTTGTCAGTTTCGAGTTGGTGTTCCCACCATCCTTCTTCAACATCATTGACACACGTCTTAATTCACCTATGCGAAGAGATTAACGTTTTGGATCCTGTATTTCTACACAATATGTTCCCCTTTGAGAGGTTCATGGGAGTCTTAAAAAAATATGTTCATAACCGTGCTAGGCCAGAAGGAAGCATCTCCGAGGGCCATGAAAATGAGGAGGTCATTGAGTTTTGTATTGACTTTATTTCTGACCTTAAGCCGATTGGTGTTCCTGAATCGCGGCATAAGGGTAGACTGGATGGAAAAGGCACGATAGGAGGGGAACAAATAATATGTATGGACGGACATTCTCTCACTGAAGCACACTACACAGTTCTACAGAATTCCGCCTTGGTGGCTCCGTATATGGACGAACATAAGAATTTGCTACGCTCCAAACACCCGGAGCGGTCTGATGACTGGATTACACGTGAACAAACCAGGAGTTTCGCCAGCTGGTTGTAGACACGTACCATGCATGAAGCCTTTATTGAAGATGACCTGTACTTGTTGTCCCAGTTACCATCTTCGAATATAATGACTTTCAAAGGATACGAGATAAATGGTAATATATTTTACACGATCACCCAAGATAAGAAGAGCACAAACCAAAACAGTGGTGTCGGCTTTGATGCAGAAACCAAGACGGGAAAGGAAACATATTATGGTTATATATAGGACATATGGGAACTTGACTATAGGCGTGGTTTGAAGGTCCCTTCGTTTCGGTGCAAATGGGTCAATATGACACGAGGCAGGGTAACGGAAGACCCGCAGTACGGAATGACAATAGTGGATCTCAACAATCTTGCGTATGCAGACGAACCATTCGTCCTAGCCAATGATGTGGCACAGGTTTTCTATGTGAAGGACATGTCTACCAAGCCGAGAAAAAGAAAAGATAAGGAAGCGAATGCATCATACGATGAGCCAAAGCGGCACATAGTTCTTTCTGGGAAGAGAAACATCGTGGGAGTGGATGACAAGACAGACATGTCAGGAGATTATGAAAAGTTTGATGAAATTGCTCCATTACAGTGAATATTGACCCGAGCATCCCGTTAAATGATGAAGATTTTCCATGGTTACGGCGCAAAGGGACACACGCGAAGAAAAAGTTTCACACCCAAAGATCTGGGATGTGATCGGCTTCACTATCATCACTTTCTTCTGTATTTCACACCCAGGAGGGAATCTCCGTAATAGTTAGGGTAGCTAGTTATGTGTTTTGGCATTTGAAACGCCAAGAAACTTTATGTGCAAACAAATTCTTTCATGCATTTACTGATTTTTTCAGTTAAATGACACTGAAATTGAAAAGCATTTCAAATGAACTCAGAAAATGTTGAAAGTGGGCATGGTATCATAATTTCACCCACATAGCATGTGCAAAAAGTAGAGAGGGTTACCATAAAAACTGGATGCACTTCATGTACAAAATGAACAATCTCTTTCGAAGTATCAGGGTTTCGGACGAAAACTCATCCGTTACAAAGACATTTCATTTTTTAAATAAGCTAAGCATTACCAAATTGAATATAATGATAAAACACACTAAGATTAAACATAAGAAAAAAGAATCACTAAAAAATCTATTTTCAAAGTTAAGTTATTTTCAAAGCCAAGGTGAATGAGACGAAAGCTACAGTCAAGTTCCAGTTCAAGAAGGACCTTTGCATGGGTAGCCTGTCGATGGAGGAGAAGCAGATCCAGGAAAACATCCAACTAAATGAGTGTCAACTTAATGGTTTCGTTGCTCAAGAAATAGGTTCTCTCTTGTCCAACCTTTGTTTCTTGAGTTAAGTTTCATCATCTTACATCTGCATCAATCGAAATGCACAGACGAACACATAGTTAGGCTGGAATTAACAGAACATGATACTGGTTGTTACTTATGTTTTGCAGGTGAGACACCTGCTTGTACATCAAGAGCACCATATTGAAGAAATTGTAGTCTTCATCTTTGCACATACTATATTGGTATGTTTTACTTCATATTTTAGTCAGATTGGTTGTATGTTTAGATCCTTTATCTGTCAGATAATCCGAAAAACATCCAAGTTATGCATACAAATAACGGTAAATCAAAGTGCAAGCCAGGTTGGTGCTTGTTTGCTCAAGAACACGATTCAATTTTGAAAGATGCAAACAACAAGAGTATAAAGCACAACATGTAAATTACTTGCCATCATTGATCCATGGGATATTTTTGCCACAACGCACAATCAAACACATATAATAATACATATACGATCATAGTATGGATCGATCATTGGTAATAGATAAATAAATATTACTCGGGTACGTTCAAAACTATGATTAATTATAGATTTCATCAGTGTCTTTAATTTGCTCATCGTTATCTCAAGATTTGTGCAAACATGAGATTGCAAGTAGGTCGTGGTGCTGATAGGTGTTGGTGCTGAAGCTGAATGAAAACGAAGGATTCAGAATCCCAGGTGTTGTCTTTCCCTGCAAGCAAGGTAAGCTGGTACCAAAGATTAAGCAGGTGCAATGGAAGCTTCAGACAAGGAATGCACAAAGAGCATGAGAGGACCTGCAGTTTCTCCGGTGCCTTCTTTGGTAATGCCTCGAGATAACTTGGCTACCTTCAGTTAAGGGATGCAGTGCCAAGCAACAAGCTAGAGTTCTGTAAATAGTCTATTTAGAGCATCTCCAACAGAAGCGCTATATAAGCAACGCGCGGTATAAAAACTGCTTTTAGCGTGCGCGGTACTGATTTGGAGTCTCCAGCAGCAGCATAAAAAGCGTGCGCGCGCTATAATTAATGCAGCGCGCACAGCATATTTAGTGCGTCTGGTCGCGCGCGCTGCAAACTCTAGACTGCTGCAGATGGGACCGCTTGATTGGGACCGCTGGACTCGCGCGCACAGCATATTTTTGCAGCGCTTGTTGGAGCAAACGTCTTCTAGCGCCCTAAAAAACCTACTTGCGCGCTATAAACCAGTTTTATGGGCGCCGCGCATTGGGCGGCTGTTGAAGATGCTCTTACCGTCACCACAAGGAAACAACAGACCACAAATTCCTTCTGCCATCAAGACCATTTCCCATTAGCAAACACCACATCCATATGTGGGTATATAACTTGTCGTTCAGATTATGTACATGCATGATTCAGAAAAAATGGAGAACATACAGCTTGAATAATGATTAAGGGAAATGATTCAAGAATACTCATATGGTGCGTGTAACTACCAACTGAAATGGGTTTACCAACTTCATTTGCGGCTAGGGGCACAGCAAAATATCCTCCCTAGCTTGAATACGGAGGTCTTTTCCTTTCTTATTATCAATAGAAAGCATAGTTTCTCCTTCATGTTTCTTCATTTCTACTATAAAATGGACAGAGTCAACGCAACCCTATATAAACCGATGTTCAAAGTATCGCCCGGCATTTAAGTTAACTGCTGCTCGCACTTCACCAAATCAAAATCCTTCTATTCAGCCAATTAACTTTGCCAGTCTATTAATTTTTTTTTGAGGCTGTCAGACGGAATTATCGGGTGGGCCGATTACCTCCTAGAGGAGGCATAGCTTATTTTGGCCCAAAACTAGCCCGTTTCCGCGTTCAAAGTTTGGGGCTCCTGCTCCTTCTCCTAGAGGAGCGCCGCCGCCGCCCGAGCAGGCGCTGGAAATGTCATCCAGCTCACGCCTCCCCTCTCCCGATGGCCTCCCCTCCTCTTGGATCCAGGACAGCCGATGGCTCCGCCCCCAAGCTCGCCGTCTTCTCCCTGACCAGCCGCCGATGACGTCAGCCAGCTCGCATCTCCCCTCCTCCAGAATCCAGGAGGAGGAGCCGGTGCCCCTGCCCCAGAGCTTGTTGCCTCCTCCTCGACCAACCGGCGTTGTTGTCCTCCAGCTAGCTTCCCCAAGCTCGTTGCTTCTTCCTGCTACATCACCTGTCCATGGCTTCCGCAAGTAGCAAGGCAGTCTCTCCTCTCCTCCATGATCTGTGATGTATGATTGTACTCAACGTATGATGGGTGATGTGTATGTATGTTATGTTGCTACTGACCTATTATATCTTCATTTCTGCTCCGTCCTCTCCTTTGTGTAGGCTGCTTTGACCTGCTATATCTGCATTGCTGCACTGTCCTCTCCTAGGTTACCTACCAATAAATGGGTTACTGATAAATTTTGTTAATAGGCCGATTTGCCGATTAATCCCTACTCAGCACCCAACCAAGCAGCTACCAGTTACCGATATCCTGAACATTGCTATGAACACATGGTTGGTCCCTCCTCCTTTTTCCGGGCTTGGGACCGGCTACGCAATTTGTAAGTGTTACCTTAAAATGGCATAGGCGGAGTTCCACCCCCATCCCCAACCCACACAAATAAAAAGAGAGAAAGTAAATTATTTGTTTGAAAACTAACTCCACCGGCCCCACCCTCATTACCCAAAAGAGAGAAAGAAAATAAAGGTAAACACACAACTTTTTTTTACTTACCAAAGAAATAAGAAAAGGGCAATACGTTTTACCAACACTTTGTTTTCCTATATCTATTTTTTGGCTTTTTTAAATGACTTATGCGTTAACTCAAGGAACAAACCAGTAATGCTACAAAGCAAGAAAGTAAACATTTTTTTTAATTTCTTCTCTAATGCTAAAAGCAAATAGCCATTTTGTTTTTGCATTGTTGGATGAATGAAGCCTGAGAATTATTCCTTTCAATCGGCAATAAGATTGTAGAAGGCATCAAGAGTACCACCAGCCTGTGAAGAGCGCGCAGCAAAAAAATTAAGACTAGTTTAGTACATAGCTAGGCAAGACATGCATCGATGTGTGTAACCATAAATACATATTTAGATAGATACTTGCCAACTGATGAAAAATAGGTCTTAAATTGATGTAATACTGAACTGTGGGGATTGTAAAGCTATAGAGAATATATTAAAAACAACTCGAATCAATAGTTTAATGTTGTTAAATGTAACAAGGATATATTTATGAAGAGGCCGACATTCTCGTAATGTATAAACATGCTGGAATGTCGTTGTGCCTGTGCATGTGAATTGAAATGGAAGAGCTGAGTTGTATACATACGCATAGTTAAACTTGGTGGCAAGCATGATTGAATGAAGGTTCAAGGTTCAAGGTTGACTCGCCGTCGCCGTCTCCTCCTCATCTATCGGGACATGAGATATCTTTTCCAGGCGCATCATCATTCACCAGGAGTAACAACAAATCAGGAATTCGAAATAGATGAGTATGTACGGCGGTACATTGTACATGTATGATATATGTAACGAGAGGCAGTAGTTAATGTGCGTAGCCAACCGTATGTATACCTCTTGGTTGGTATCTGAAACCTCCTGCTTGGATCTGCCATCTTCATCCTCGTCATACTAGAATTAAGGAAAGGCAATCAGGCATGGAATTAATAGAGGCATATATGGAACGATAGACGGGGATAACAATGTGGAACAGCTAGTGTGCATACATATACCTTTTCATCTTGGTCTGCAGAGGACACTTTGTCATCACCATCGTCGTCATTAGACTGAATTGAGGAAACAATTAAGTAGGAATTTAGAACAATGTTCCTGGTCTGTGGAAACATATAAATAATTATTCATGGATGAAATGTATATATAGTGCATACATGATAGCCACGCTTTCATTGCTCTAAAGACCCTTGTACATACATCACAATAGATTCTTTCTATCCGTTGTGTAGGATTGTTAGGGTCGGGTTCCGAGGCTGCAAATTCAGGTTTATGGGTAAAAAGTACTTGCACGGTCAATTTTACCATTGCAAGTTTGCATTGGTAAAAGATATAGTGGCTAGATCAACTTTCACAACTAATGGACTGCTTTTAGCTTCTGTTTACTTGCCTTCATGGTAAGCTTTTCTAAATAACTCTCCATGCTTTCCCACCTTTTGGTCATAAAACTAGAAGTAGGACATATATGTATCAGTGTATTTTAGTAGGACGACAGAAAGGTCTCAATCACTTTGCATAGATACACCACTTCCCTACATGTTTTCTTCTCAAGTATTATGATTGTTGGAGTGCTAGAACTTTTGAGCCTCCATATTAGCTCTAAGTGCACGTTTTATTGAATCAAGTTTTCCTTTAGTTTCGAAGAAAAGAGTCATAGTAGAAGTAATTTCTTGAATCATCCAGATTTGGTTTACCCTAACTCTATTCGGCATATCATATTTTTGACAAACAATTACCTACTCTTCTCTATAGCTTTTTGTTTACAAACATAGTCATGATTGGTCATGTTCTAGGATTTGATACAACTTCCACTTGCAAGCCTACTTCCACCTGCAAGGCTAGGAGTTGGTGTTTCACCCGATCAATGACTATCCCAACGAACCACTTACTCAAGGAAGGCAAGTAATTCTCTATTCTTTTCTTACATGCATATTGAACACAGAATGGTCAGTTTCTTTCTTATATATGGTAGAAAATTTATATGGTGACAATATTATCTAGTAGAAAGCAACTTTACGCTGGTAACTTTATCAAAGCCATCTATAAAAATTCTCGGGAAAAGTGTAAAAATCCATATGAAGATAAGATCTTGTCATATGATTAATATGTAAAGTTTCGAATGCTTACTCAATTATATTAAGCTACTGGGAGAAAATCACAAGTGATTTTTTTATATCATCTTGTAATGGTCATTTCTATTTTCCTCTTTTTTTGTTTGAACCAGATTGAGTTTCAGCTCTCAAATATATTAAAAGTTGTTTCCGCTTGATAGTTTACCTAGCGTTTAGTGGCTTACACTTTTCTTATGATGTTTAGAAAGAATAGTATCATTTTAATTAAGATGGTTTACATATTAATACAAGACCGTACCTTTGCGAGAGAAAATAAAAATAAACACGGATGTTGCCTGGGCACTTGCATGGGTCACTTTGCTAGTTAATATCATTTTGGTAACACTTTATTAGGGCTTGATATTCTTCTCAATTTATATGTGCAAATTTTATTAAGATGTTGCCTGCTCACCACTATTCTAGTTTAGGACAAATAACCGTACACCCTCACTCATAACACATCTTACAGTTACCATCAGACACCCCTGCTGGCTGTAGAGAAATGAACTCACATTTGAATATAAACACATATATGAGTGTAATCTAGTTCACACACAAGCAGAATAATAGTAAAACATACGTGAATGGGCGAAGCAATCCTGCTGAATAGATGGACCACCGTGTAAGGTAAAATGTTATCATCAATGAAGTTTGGATGATCTTCTATGGCTTGTTTCACCTGATCTGGTAGCGTGACACCATCATTGAACATTATTTCTTTCAACTTGGGAAGGTTGTTGATTCCCGAGAGAGACTCTACCCCGTCGACATGCCAGACGAGTTTTTCAAGCTTAGGAGCTTCTCCAGGTTTGAAGTCGATATCAGTGATGCCGCCCCCTTCAACAGCAAGATACTTGAGATTTTGGAACCCATTGGTCTGGATTATAAGCTTGCCCCCAGTGTGTAAATTAACATGGCAGAGCCAGAGGCCACGTAGGTTGGGCAAATCTGCGAGGGATTCCATATCATCCTGATCCAACAATGTGTTATGGAGAGTTACCTTGGCAAGTTTGCAGCAGTCTCTAGCGAACAATTGGAGAAGACGCCCATACATTGTCACTCCACTGATGCTCAGGCTTTCAAGAAGCTTGGGTGTGTTTTTACAGTGGGCACTGATAGCATCGGCTGCAGGGATGTCATGAGGAGTAGCAGCCTTGCTGGCAGTGACAGGTAGAGGCTTGATCTCAATTGAGAGAGACTGAAGGCACTCATTCAGATCGCTGATCCCTTGGAGTAGGTTCTCAAGTTGAGCTTTCCAGTCATAAATGACAACACCAAGCACCCTCAGCTGCCATAGCTGGCCAATCTCTCTCAGCTCTGTAGCATGATGTTTCGAAGCCTGTACATGGGATAGCACTTCCAGATCCGTCATTTTCCTGACCTTGTGAGGCATCTTCTGGACAGTGGAAACTGTGCTAGCATCACGACGACCACCACCAGTGTTGGTGCCTATACTTTGACCAACC
>NC_053027.1:4675298-4695306 GCF_003073215.2 Triticum urartu
ACAAAATCAGCTGTCTTGAGAATTCAAAGGAAATTTGGGATACTTTGATTGATATGCACGAAGGTACCGACTCCGTCAAGGAATCTAAATTGGATGTGCTTCAAATTCAACTTGACAAGTTCAAAATGAAGGATGGTGAAGGTGTCGCTGAAATGTACTCTAGGCTTGCTCTTATCACAAATGAGATTGCCGGCTTAGGGAGTGAAGAGATGACCGATAGATTCATCATCAAGAAGATCCTAAGAGCATTGGATGGAAGATATGATACTGTGTACACATTAATCCAAATGATGCCAAATTACAAAGATCTCAAGCCAACGGAAGTCATTGGAAGAATTGTTGCTCATGAGATGTCACTCAAGGATAAAGAGGAACTTCACAACAAATCAAGTGGTGCTTACAAAGCCTCATGTGAAGCCCCCACATCATCAAGTGAGAAACAAACCTTCAATGAAGAATTGAGCTTAATGGTGAAGAACTTCAACAAGTTTTACAAGAATAGAAGCAAATAGAGAAGCTCCAAGTCAAGGTCCTACAATGACAAAAGATCTTCTAGTCGAGAGCGAAACTGCTACAATTGTGGAAGGCCCGGACACTATTACAATGAGTGTACGCCCCCCTACAAGAGAAGAGAAGATTCTCCCAAGAGAAGAAGTAGAAGAGAAGAATCGCCATCTAGAGAAAGAAGGAGTAGAGATGATCGTTATGAACGAGGACACTCACGGAGAAGCAAGGATTCGGAAAGAAAGGACAAGTCATCAAGAAGCTACACAAAACGAAGACATCAAGCTCATGTTGGTGTATGGGTATCCGGCTCCGACTCCGACAATCACTCCGAGAGAAGCTATCACTCCGACTCTGAATATACTCAAGATGAAGGTGTTGCCGGTCTAGCACTTGTGACAACCAACTCCTACGACATATTTGACTCACCAAATGAAGGAGTTGGAACATGATTCATGGCTAAAGGCCCAAAGGTATCACACCCAGAGTATGTTGATTTCAATAGTGATGAAGATGACTTGTTAGGTGATGATGATTTACTTGTTGACAACTCTAGTGATGAATACTATGATGAAACGTCAATTAATCATGCTAATAAAGATAAAACGAATGACAATGATAAGGAGAAGATTGAGTCTCTAACTAAAGAACTAAACACTCTTAAGTTAGCTCATGAAACTATCTTAGGAGATCATCGAGAACTTCTAAGGACTCATGAGAAATTACGCTTTGAAAAGCTCAACCTTGAGCAAGAGCATGAGTTCTTAAAAGCAATCAATGATGATCTTCGTAAGAAAAGTTCTTCTTACATTGCCAAGCGTTTACTCTTATCCACTTACATGCCTCAAATCAAGTCTAGTAACAAGATTAAGAATGATTCTTCCTCTAGTAGTAACAATAATCATGCTAAATCCAATATTGTTGCTTCTAGTAGTTCTCTTGATTCCACTAATGATTCTCTTATCCAAGTTACACTTGAGCAAGAAAATAGCTTATTGAAGGGAATTATAGAGAAAGGTGTTTACAAGAGCCTTGCCGGAAGTAAGCAATCCGAGGAAATTGTACGCAAGCAAGGAAGGCACCGGAAGAATCAAGGTGTTGGTTTTGAACGAAAGTTCAATGCCAATGGAGTTGAGTGGGAAGAAGATCAATACCCCAAGACGAAGTTTGTTCCTCAACAAGAGAAGCATGATCCTACTTCTTTCAAAGGGACACAAGCTAAAGATGATCTTCCACCACAAGACCACAAGCAAAAAGGCAAGGACAAGCTTCAAGAGGAAATTGATGCATTTGAAGAAGCTCCTAAGGCCTTGGTCAAGTGGGTTCCCAAGACTACATCAAGTTCCACTTCATCAAGTACAACTACAACTCCGAGGATTCCCATCAAGATGGTGTGGATCAAGAAGAAGAAGAACTAGAGAGTTCTTGAGGGTGACTTCGCCAACATACTTCACTCTTATCATCTTGGCAAGAACAAGTGCAATCAACTTCCACATCTTGCACTAGTTCAAGGAGTCACAAACCCTCTTGTTGGTAAGACAAGGGACAAGGTAACCTAAAAGCTTTCATAGACATCATCTTGTGTGTGCATCACTCTATGTCTATGGATATCCTTGTTTGTTCCTTGTGGGACTAACCCGTGTAGGTATTGAAAGTGCAACTCACTCAAATGGATAGCTCCAAATGATCTACATCAATATTGAGCATCCACATCTTCAACATCTACATGAAGTCATCATCGACAAAACCCAATGTTAGTTCATCCCTCTCAAGGGGGGATCTCACATCTAGGGGGAGCTTTACTCTAAGAATTGAGCTAAAGCAACTATAATGGTGTGAACACAACAATGCTTTATGTAAAAGTGGTAACCCCACTTGTGCTTAAACGATGAGTATGACCTATGATCAAATGTTCTCATTTGACTCCTAAGTCAATATACTCATATATAGATGACCTAGTCATCGCCAATTGCTTGATAGATGCTAGAATTGGTTGTGCATGCTTTGCCACATATTTCAATTGCCATTTTATTGTGTGAGCATGCTGATTGCATATGTTTCTCATTCGAGGACATCCACTTGTTGTTTTGATTGATTGGGTTTCTTTTCTTTTGCCAAGTGGATGGACAAGAATGCCTAAGAACCTTCTCTAGCTATCTATGCTTTTCTCGTCTCAAACTCTATTCATGCTACGTCACAAAATTTGATCAAGTCAGATTCAAACCACTCTGTGTGAGGAGCACTCGGAGTCCCCGATTTGTCATAGACTTAAACTTCCAAAACTTCTTTGTGCGTTTCGGTCTGACCGATTCCTCCATTTCGGTCATACCGAGATCACTAAGTCGATCTAGGTTTTCAATCTCGGTGCAACCGATTTGAACTTTTCGGTCACACCGAGTTGCTGCAACTGTCACAGTTATGCATCTCGGTGCCACCGAGTTGTTCCACTCGGTCACACCGACAGGGTCGGGCTATATATACTCACGAGCAAAATTTTGGAAATTTCTCCGAAACCCCTTCGCCCGCGCATAGCTCGCTCTGCCTCCAGGGTCTCCGGATCGTCCTCCTCGTCGCCAGCCGCCTCCTGTCGCTGGTCTCCGCCGCCGTCAACGGAATTCTCCTCCGCCGTTGCCGCCATAGCGAGTTCATCGCCGAACTAGGGTATGGACTCGATCATAGTGCTATCCCCGTCCGTTTCCTAGCACATTGTGTTCATTATGATTCTTGCCACGATTGAAATGCTTTTATCCAGTCAAAACACTCCGTAGATTAGAGTTGAATCAAAAATTTAGGGTTAGGTTTCCGCCGAAACCATCTCGGACCCATCGGGTTGCAGAACTCGATTCCACCGATTCGGCCAAGGCCATTGCACATGTGGTTCTCGGTCTGACCGAGAATTACAAATCAGTGTGACCGAGTTCAGGACTTTGTGAAACCCTAGCAGTCTCGGTGCCACCGAACTGTGACTCGGTCTGACCGAGTTCACTAGTTTAGGTTCCAAAAGCTGCTTCGGTATCACCGAGTTTGCAAATCGGTTGATCCGAAATGCTTTCTGTGGAAAATTAAAACTAAATTCTTGACTCATTCTTTTGCAAAAACCTCTGCATTTTGTGATGCTCATCCACTCTATCTCATCTACAATCTATTCACAGGGTCTGCAGTCAGTGTTTGCAACATGTCTGACCAAAGTGACAGCCAGAACAAGTCAGAGGAGCAGATTCACATGAGTGAGGGCACTAGTCCCTCTAGCAGCTCAGATGAGGGTAGCAGAAGCACCCCAAGCAACTTGCCAAAGGCTGCCACTAGATCAAGCAAGAAAAGTACTTCAGAGTCTGAAGATGAAGACTATGTGGCAGAGGAAGAGGAAGCCACATCAAAGAATAAGGTGCTCAAAAAGGAATATGGCACAACTGCTACAGTTAAGACAGGAATGCAGAAGAAGGTACCTGCAAGGAGAGTTCCCACTTCCAAACCTAGGAAGGCTGCCACTGGAGAAACCATGAAGTTTACCATAGAGTCAGAAGAAGAAGCTGTTGGCCAAGATAAGAAGAAAAAGAGAGTCATAACTACTACTGCCAGAGTTCTTGGAAAACCCTCTATGAGGAGAGATTCTGAAGAAGAAGAAGAAGAAGAGGTTGCTGCACCAGCACCCAAGGCACAAAAGCTGATGGGTGATGCTATAAGGACAGGGGCTGCATCATCAAAACCCAAAGAAGCACCCAAAGCTGCCTCCAAGCCCAAGATTGCACCTAAGAGGAATACCAGGAACATATCTGCTACTGAGAAGAACAAGGCCCTAATGCCTGAAGTTGCTGCTGAGGAAGATATTGAAGGACAAGTCCTGAGGAAGCTCAAACCCAAGATTCCAGACCACAATGATGCTCATCCTGTGGCTGAGAACATGAAGATAAGGAGAGATTCAGGGCTGAGGAAATGGAGAGAGACAGATCCATATGCTACAAGAAGAAGGACTGCTGTTGATTACAGGTTCCACACAAAGGAACAACAAGACTTCTATGAGACAGTGCTGCTGGACAAGAAACCAATAGTGTGTGATATGAGGCGGGTCGACTGGACCTATATCAAGGAAAATGAGGCACACTATCCTGGTGTGTATGACAGCTTCAATGCTTGTGGAGTTGCAGACTTTGTTGGGCAGAAGCTCACAAAGTGGAATGAGGAGCTCATAATGCAATTCTACTCCACAGCACATTTCTATCCAGATGACAGGATAGTATGGATGTCTGAAGGTACAAGGTACCAATCAACTATTAAGGAATGGGCTCAGTTGATCAATGCCCCAGAAGAGCAAGAAGATGACTTGGATGTTTATGCCAAGAAGAAGATGGATCACAATTCCATGTCAAACATGTATAAGGAGATCCCAGACAAAGCTCTTGAGACTTTCAAGTTTGGATCAGTCCATTTTCTTCTGTCAGGGCTGCCTACAATCAACTGGATCCTAAGGCACACTCTTTTGCCCAAGTCAGGTGACCACAACATGATCAGAGGGCATGCAATTAACTTGCTTCACATATTTGATGTGCCACAGAAGTTCAAGGTCATGAGCCTCATAGTTGAGACTATCAAGAGGACAGCAGCTGATCATAAGAGAAGTTGTGGATATGCCCCACATATTCAGGAGTTGATTAACTCGAAGATGGGCACAGGCACATACCTGTTGGATAAGGAACACTTGCCCATCCATCCAGATTTTGAGGACAATCAAGTTGTGATGAATGAGAATGAACCATCATCAGCATAAGCTCAAGCAAAGGAGAAGGCAAAGATGGAGAAGGCTGCCAAGATGCCTACTCAAGAGGAGGCATCTGAGTACTTTCTGAAGAACAAGCAGGAGCGGCTTGGTTATATGATAGCATCAACTCTGAGGATTGAGAAAGGACTGGCCACCCTGACTCGAAATCAAGAGAGCTTGGAAAGAATCATGGAACAAAAGTTCTATGACTTAGATGTGAAAGTAACTGAGATTCAGTCTGCTGTGGAGCAACTACAGGATGACATGCAGGAGAGGAAGGGCAGAACAACCACTGATGCATTTTCCAGAGTGCCTAGATATCAGAGATCATCTGCAGTGCCAGTTCCTGACACCAGAGCCACTACTTCTGCACCAGCTACAGCTTCAGTGCCACCAGCTCCAGCACCTACCCCAGCAGCTCCATCTACATCAACTGAAGCCTTCGTCCTTGGTGTTATCCGGACTCCACCACCTGAAGACCAAGCCTGAGAGTCGTTCTAGTGCTATGCATTTTCTAGGAACTTTTTGGTAACTTGTTGCCAAAGGGGGAGAAAAATGTATAGATCATAGGCTGAGAGAGAGAGAGTTTGCTTTTCTTCTCTCTTGTCTTCTTGGTTGAACTTTGTTTGCTTTTGATTGCTTGAGATACTATGCTTATCTGTGAGACATTGATGATCATGTGTGTTTGATCATAAGTTACACTTATGCTTGTTAGATGATACTATCATTTTATTCCTATCATGATCATTCACTTTGCTTGGTGATGAGTGCATGTATTTAATTCTTATCATTTTGAGCGCTCCACCAAGATGTATGTGACATGGAAGAGTAACCAATGATCCTAACTCATTGTGCATTTGCAGTCCAAAGCAAATCTTAAAATATGCACAAATTTAGGGAGAGCTCTTGTTGGGGAACGTAGTAATTTCAAAAAAATTCCTACGCACACGCAAGATCATGGTGATGCATAGCAACGAGAGGGAAGAGTGATCTATGTACCCTTGTAGATCGACAACGGAAGCGTTTGGTTGATGTAGTCGTACGTCTTCACGGCCCGACCGATCAATCACCGAAACTACGGCACCTCCGAGTTTTAGCACACGTTCAGCTCGATGATGATCCCCGGACTCTGATCCAGCAAAGTGTCGGGGAAGAGTTCCGTCAGCACGACGGCGTGGTGACGATCTTGATGTACTACTATCGCAGGGCTTCGCCTAAGCACCACTACAATATTATCGAGGACTATGGTGGCAGGGGGCGCCGCACACGGCTAAGAATATGATCACGTGGATCAACTTGTGTGTCTCTGGGGTGCCCCTGCCTCCGTATATAAAGGCTCAAGGGGGGGTGCGGCCGGCCTAGAGGTGGCGCGCCAGGAGGAGTCCTACTCCCTCCGGGAGTAGGATTCCCCCCCAATCCTAGTTGGAATAGGATTCGCGGAGGGGGGAAAAGAGAAAGGGGGGCCGGCCCCCTCTCCCATTCCTATTCGGACCAAGGGAGGGGAGGGGCGCGCGGCCCATCTCAGGCTGCCTCTTCTCTTTTCCACTAAGGCCCATTAAGGCCCATATAGCTCCCGGGGGTTCCGGTAACCTCCCGGTACTCCGGTAAAATCCCGATTTCACCCGGAACACTTCCGATATCCAAACATAGGCTTCCAATATATCAATCTTTATGTCTCGACCATTTCGAGACTCCTCGTCATGTCCGTGATCACATCCGGGACTCCGAACAACCTTCGGTACATCAAAACGTATAAAATCATAATATAACTGTCATCGAAACCTTAAGCGTGCGGACCCTACGTGTTCGAGAACAATGTAGACATGACCGAGACATGTCTCCGGTCAATAACCAATAGCGGGACCTGGATGCCCATATTGGCTCCTACATATTCTACGAAGATCTTTATCAGTCAGACCGCATAACAACATACGTTGTTCCCTTTGTCATCTGTATGTTACTTGCCCGAGATTCGATCGTCGGTATCCAATACCTAGTTCAATCTCGTTACCGGCAAGTCTCTTTACTCGTTCCGTACTACATCATCTCTCAACTAACTCATTAGTTGCATTGCTTGCAAGGCTTAAGTGATGTGCATTACCGAGAGGGCCCAGAGATACCTCTCCGACGATCGGAGTGACAAATCCTAATCTCGAAATACGTCAACCCAACATGTACCTTTGGAGACACCTGTAGAGCACCTTTATAATCACCCAGTTACGTTGTGACGTTTGGTAGCACACAAAGTGTTCCTCCGGCACACGGGAGTTACATAATCTCATAGTCATAGGAACATGTATAAGTCATGAAGAAAGCAATAGCAACATACTAAACGATCGGGTGCTAAGCTAATGGAATGGGTCATGTCAATCAGATCATTCAACTAATGATGTGACCCCGTTTAATCAAATGACAACTTTTTTGTCCATGGTCAGGAAACATAACCATCTTTGATTAATGAGCTAGTCAAGTAGAGGCATACTAGTGACACTCTGTTTGTCTATGTATTCACACATGTATTATGTTTCCGGTTAATACAATTCTAGCATGAATAATAAACTTTTATCATGATATAAGGAAATAAATAATAACTTTATTATTGCCTCTAGGGCATATTTCCTTCAGTCTCCCACTTGCACTAGAGTCAATAATCTAGATTACACAGTAATGATTCTAACACCCATGGAGCTTTGGTGCTGATCATGTTTTGCTCGTGGAAGAGGCTTAGTCAACGGGTCTGCTATATTCAGCTCCGTATGTATCTTGCAAATCTCTATGTCTCCCACCTGGACTAGATCCCGGATGGAATTGAAGAGTATCTTGATGTGTCTGGTTCTCTTGTGAAATCTGGATTCCTTTGCCAAGGCAATTGCACCAGTATTGTCACAAAAGATTTTCATTGGACCCGATGCACTAGGTATGACACCTAGATCGGATATGAACTCCTTCATCCAGACTCCTTCGTTTGCTACTTCTGAAGCAGCTATGTATTCCGCTTCACATGTAGATCCCGCCACGACGCTTTGTTTAGAACTGCACCAACTGACAGCTCCACCGTTTAATGTAAACACGTATCCGGTTTGCGATTTAGAATCATCCGGATCAGTGTCAAAGCTTGCATCAACGTAACCGTTTACAATGAGCTCTTTGTCACCTCCATATACGAGAAACATATCCTTAGTCCTTTTCAGGTATTTTAGGATGTTCTTGACCGCTGTCCAGTGATCCACTCCTGGATTACTTTGGTACCTCCCTGCTAGACTTATAGCAAGGCACACATCAGGTCTGGTACACAGCATTGCATACATGATAGAGCCTATGGCTGAAGCATAGGGAACATCTTTCATTTTCTCTCTATCTTCTGCAGTGGTCGGGCATTGAGTCTGACTCAACTTCACACCTTGTAACACAGGCAAGAACCCTTTCTTTGCTTGATCCATTTTGAACTTCTTCAAAATCTTGTCAAGGTATGTGCTTTGTGAAAGTCCAATTAAGCGTCTTGATCTATTTCTATAGATCTTAATGCCCAATATGTAAGTAGCTTCACCGAGGTCTTTCATTGAAAAACTCTTATTCAAGTATCCCTTTATGCTATTCAGAAATTCTATATCATTTCCGATTAGTAATATGTCATCTACATATAATATCAGAAATGCTACAGAGCTCCCACTCACTTTCTTGTAAATACAGGCTTCTCCGAAAGTCTGTATAAAACCAAATGCTTTGATCACACTATCAAAGCGTTTATTCCAACTCCGAGAGGCTTGCACCAGTCCATAAATGGATCGCTGGAGCTTGCACACTTTGTTAGCTCCCTTTGGATCGACAAAACCTTCCGGTTGCATCATATACAACTCGTCTTCCAGAAATCCATTCAGGAATGCAGTTTTGACATCCATCTGCCAAATTTCATAATCATAAAATGCGGCAATTGCTAACATGATTCGGACAGACTTAAGCATCGCTACGGGTGAGAAGGTCTCATCGTAGTCAACCCCTTGAACTTGTCAAAAACCTTTTGCGACAAGTCGAGCTTTGTAGACAGTAATATTATCGTCAGCATCAGTCTTCTTCTTGAAGATCCATTTTTTCTCAATTGCTTGCCGATCATCGGGCAAGTCAACCAAAGTCCATACTTTGTTTTCATACATGGATCCCATCTCAGATTTCATTGCTTCAAGCCATTTTGCGGAATCTGGGCTCACCATCGCTTCTTCATAGTTCGTAGGTTCATCATGATCTAGCAGCATGATTTCCAGAATAGGATTACCGTACCACTCTGGCGCGGATCTCACTCTGGTTGATCTACGAGGTTCAGTAGTACCTTGTCCTGAAGTTTCATGATCATTATCATTAACTTCCTCACTAATTGGTGTAGGTGTCGCAGAAACAGTTTTCCGTGATGTACTACTTTCCAATAAGGGAGCAGGTACAGTTACCTCATCAAGTTCTACTTTCCTCCCACTCACGTCTTTCGAGAGAAACTCCTTCTCCAGAAAGTTTCCGAATTTAGCAACAAAAGTCTTGCCTTCGGGTCTGTGATAGAAGGTGTATCCAATAGTTTCCTTTGGATATCCTATGAAGACCCATTTCTCCGCTTTGGGTTCGAGCTTATCAGGTTGAAGCTTTTTCACATAAGCATCGCAGCCCCAAACTTTCAGAAACGACAACTTTGGTTTCTTGCCAAACCATAGTTCATAAGGCGTCGTCTCAACGGATTTTGATGGTGCCCTATTTAACGTGAATGCGGCCGTCTCTAAAGCATAACCCCAAAACGATAGCGGTAAATCAGTAAGAGACATCATAGATCGTACCATATCTAGTAAAGTACGATTACGACGTTCGGACACACCATTACGCTGTGGTGTTCCGGGTGGCGTGAGTTGCGAAATTATTCCGCATTGTTTCAAATGTACACCAAACTCATAACTCAAATATTCTCCTCCACGATCAGATCGTAGAAACTTTATTTTCTTGTTACGATGATTTTCAACTTCACTCTGAAATTCTTTGAACTTTTCAAATGTTTCAGACTTATGTTTCATTAAGTAGATATACCCATATCTGCTTAAGTCATCTGTGAACGTGAGAAAATAACGATATCCGCCACGAGCCTCAATATTCATCGGACCACATACATCTGTATGTATGATTTCCAACAAATCTGTTGCTCTCTCCATAGTACTGGAGAACGGTGTTTTAGTCATCTTGCCCATGAGGCACGGTTCGCAAGTACCAAGTGATTCATAATCAAGTGGCTCCAAAAGTCCATCAGTATGGAGTTTCTTCATGCGCTTTACACCGATATGACCTAAACGGCAGTGCCACAAATAAGTTGCACCATCATTATCAACTCTGCATCTTTTGGCTTCAACATTATGAATATGTGTGTCACTACTATCGAGATTCAATAAGAATAGACCACTCTTCAAGGGTGCATGACCATAAAAGATATTGCTCATATAAATAGAACAACCATTATTCTCTGATTTAAATGAATAACCATCTCGCATTAAACAAGATCCAGATATAATGTTCATGCTCAACGCTGGCACCAAATAACAATTATTTAGGTCTAATACTAATCCCGAAGGTAGATGTAGAGGTAGCGTGCCGACCGCGATCACATCGACTTTGGAACCGTTTCCCACGCGCATCGTCACCTCGTCCTTAGCCAATCTTCGCTTAATCCGTAGTCCCTGTTTCGAGTTGCAAATATTAGCAACAGAACCAGTATCAAATACCCAGGTGCTACTGCGAGCATTAGTAAGGTACACATCAATAACATGTATATCACATATACCTTTGTTCACCTTGCCATCCTTCTTATCCGCCAAATACTTGGGGCAGTTCCGCTTCCAGTGACCAGTCTGCTTGCAGTAGAAGCACTCAGTTTCAGGCTTAGGTCCAGACTTGGGTTTCTTCTCTTGAGAAGCAACTTGCTTGCTGTTCTTCTTGAAGTTCCCCTTCTTCTTCCCTTTGCCCTTTTTCTTGAAACTAGTGGTCTTGTTGACCATCAACACTTGATGCTCCTTTTTGATTTCTACCTCCGCAGCTTTCAGCATTGCGAAGAGCTCGGGAATAGTCTTATTCATCCCTTGCATATTATAGTTCATCACGAAGCTCTTGTAGCTTGGTGGCAGTGATTGGAGAATTCTGTCAATGACGCAATCATCTGGAAGATTAACTCCCAATTGAATCAAGTGATTATTATACCCAGATATTTTGAGTATATGCTCACTGACAGAACTGTTCTCCTCCATCTTGCAGCTATAGAACATATTGGAGACTTCATATCTCTCAATTCGGGCATTTGCTTGAAATATTAACTTCAACTCCTGGAACATCTCATATGCTCCATGACGTTCAAAACGTCGTTGAAGTCCCGATTCCAAGCCGTAAAGCATGGCACACTGAACTATCGAGTAGTCATCAGCTTTGCTCTGCCAGACGTTCATAACATCTGGTGTTGCTCCAGCAGCAGGCCTGGCACCCAGCGGTGCTTCCAGGATGTAATTCTTCTGTGCAGCACTGAGGATAATCCTCAAGTTACGGACCCAGTCCGTGTAATTGCTACCATCATCTTTCAACTTTGCTTTCTCAAGGAACGCATTAAAATTCAACGGAACAACAGCACGGGCCATCTATCTACAAACATACATAAGCAAGATACTATCAGGTACTAAGTTCATGATAAATTTAAGTTCAATTAATCAAATTACTTAAAGAACTCCCACTTAGATAGACATCCCTCTAATCCTCTAAGTGATCACGTGATCCAAATCAACTAAACCATGTCCAATCATCACGTGAGATGGAGTAGTTTCATTGGTGAACATCACTATGTTGATCATATCTACTATATGATTCACGCTCGACCTTTCGGTCTCCGTGTTCCGAGGCCATATCTGCATATGGTTGGCTCGTCAAGTATAACCTCAGTATTCCGCGTGTGCAACTGTTTTGCACCCGTTGTATTTGAACGTACAGCCTATCACACCCGATCATCACGTGGTGTCTCAGCACGAAGAACTTTCGCAACGGTGCATACTCAGGGAGAACACTTCTTGATAATTTAGTGAGAGATCATCTTATAATGCTACCGTCAATCAAAGCAAGATAAGATGCATAAAAGATAAACATCACATGCAATCAATATAAGTGATATGATATGGCCATCATCATCTTGTGCCTGTGATCTCCATCTCCGAAGCACCGTCATGATCACCATCGTCACCGGCGCGACACCTTGATCTCCATCGTAGCATCGTTGTAGTCTCGCCAATCTTATGCTTCCACGACTATCGCTACCGCTTAGTGATAAAGCAAAGCATTACAGCACGATTGCATTGCATACAATAAAGCGACAACCATATGGCTCCTGCCAGTTGCCGATAACTCGGTTACAAAACATGATCATCTCATACAATAAAATTCAGCATCATGTCTTGACCATATCACATCACAACATGCCCTGCAAAAACAAGTTAGACGTCCTCTACTTTGTTGTTGCAAGTTTTACGTGGCTGCTACGGGCTTAAGCAAGAACCAATCTTACCCACGCATCAAAACCACAACGATAGTTTGTCAAGTTGGTGCTGTTTTATCCTTCACAAGGACCGGGCGTAGCCACACTCGGTTCAACTAAAGTTGGAGAAACTGTCACCCGCAAGCCACCTATGTGCAAAGCACGTCGGGAGAACCGGTCTCGCGTAAGCATACGCGTAATGTTGGTCCGGGCCGCTTCATCCAACAATACCGCCGAACCAAAGTATGACATGTTGGTAAGCAGTATGACTTATATCGCCCACAACTCACTTGTGTTCTACTCGTGCATATAACATCAACACATAAAACCTAGGCTCGGATGCCACTGTTGGGGAACGTAGTAATTTCAAAAAAATTCCTATGCACACGCAAGATCATGGTGATGCATAGCAACGAGAGGGAAGAGTGTGATCTACGTACCCTTGTAGATCGACAACGGAAGCGTTTGGTTGATGTAGTCGTACGTCTTCACGGCCCGACCGATCAAGCACCGAAACTACGGCACCTCCGAGTTTTAGCACACGTTCAGCTCGATGACGATCCCCGGACTCCGATCCAGCAAAGTGTCGGGGAAGAGTTCCGTCAGCACGACGGCGTGGTGATGATCTTGATGTACTACTGTCGCAGGGCTTCGCCTAAGCACCGCTACAATATTATCGAGGACTATGGTGGCAGGGGGCGCCACACACGGCTAAGAATATGATCACGTGGATCAACTTGTGTGTCGCTGGGGTGCCCCTGCCTCCGTATATAAAGGATCAAGGGGGGGGGGGTGCGGCCGGCCTAGAGGTGGCGCGCCAGGAGGAGTCCTACTCCCTCCGGGAGTAGGATTCCCCCCCCCCCCAATCCTAGTTGGAATAGGATTCGCGGAGGGGGGAAAAGAGAAAGGGGGGCCGACCCCCTCTCCTTGTCCTATTCGGACCAAGGGACGGGAGGGGCGCGCAGCCCATCTTAGGCTGCCTCTTCTCTTTTCCACTAAGGCCCATTAAGGCCCATATAGCTCCCGGGGGGTTCCGGTAACCTCCCGGTACTCCGGTAAAATCCCGATTTCACCCGGAACACTTCCGATATCCAAACATAGGCTTCCAATATTATCAATCTTTATGTCTCGACCATTTCGAGACTCCTCGTCATGTCCGTGATCACATCCGGGACTCCGAACAACCTTCGGTACATCAAAATGCATAAACTCATAATAACTGTCATCGTAACGTTAAGCGTGCGGACCCTACGGTTCGAGAACAATGTAGACATGACCGAGACACGTCTCCGGTCAATAACCAATAGCGGGACCTGGATGCCCATATTGGCTCCTACATATTCTACGAAGATCTTTATCGGTCAGACCGCATAACAACATACGTTGTTCCCTTTGTCATCGGTATGTTACTTGCCCGAGATTCGATCGTCGGTATCCAATACCTAGTTCAATCTCGTTACCGGCAAGTCTCTTTACTCGTTCCGTAATACATCATCTCAACTAACTCATTAGTTCTGCTTGCAAGGCTTATGTGATGTGCATTACCGAGAGGGCCCAGAGATACCTCTCCGACAATCGGAGTGACAAATCCTAATCTCGAAATACGCCAACCCAACATGTACCTTTGGAGACACCTGTAGTACTCCTTTATAATCACCCAGTTACGTTGTGACGTTTGGTAGCGTACCCAAAGTGTTCCTCCGGTAAACGGGAGTTGCATAATCTCATAGTTATAGGAACATGTATAAGTCATGAAGAAAGCAATAGCAACATACTAAACGATCGGGTGCTAAGCTAATGGAATGGGTCATGTCAATCAGATCATTCAACTAATGATGTGACCTCATTAATCAAATAACAACTCATTGTTCATGGTTAGGAAACATAACCATCTTTGATTAACGAGCTAGTCAAGTGAGGCATACTAGTGACACTTTGTTTGTCTATGTATTCACACATGTATTATGTTTCCGGTTAATACGATTCTAGCATGAATAATAAACATTTATCATGATTATAAGGAAATAAATAATAACTATATTATTGCCTCTAGGGCATATTTCCTTCACGCGCCTCCCTGCCTCGTGGCCTCCTCGCTTATTTCTTGCCGTAAACTCCAGGTCTCCTGGATCACGTTTGTTCCAAAAATAACTCTCCCGAAGGTTTCATTCTCGTTTGATATTCCGTTTCTTCGAAACACTGAAATAGGCAAAAAACAGCAATTCTGGGCTGGGCCTCCAGTTAATAGGTTAGTCCCAAAAATAATATAAAAGTGGATAATAAAGCCCAAAGTTGCCCAAAACAGTAGATAATATAGCATGGAGCAATCAAAAATTATAGATACGTTGGAGACGTATCAAGCATCCCCAAGCTTAATTCCTTCTCGTCCTCGAGTAGGAAAATGATAAAAAGATAATTTTTGATGCGAAGTGCTACTTGGCATAATTTCAATGCAAATCTTCTTAATTGTGGTATGAATATTCAGATTCGAAAGATTGAAGCCAAAAGTTCATATTGAGATAAAAATAATAATACTTCAAGCATACTAATAAAGCAATTATGTCTTCTCAAAATAACATGGCCAAAGAAAGTTATCCCTACAAAATCATATAGTCTGGCTATGCTCTATCTTCACCACACAAAGTATTTAAATCATGCACAACCCCGATGACAAGCCAAGCAATTGTTTCATACTTTAACATTTTCAAAACTTTTTCGATCTTCACGCAATACATGAGCATGAGCCATGGATATAGCACTATATGTGGAATAGAATGGTGGTTGTGGAGAAGACAAAAGAGGGGAAGATAGTCTCACATCAACTAGGCGTATCAACGGGCTATGGAGATGCCCATCAATAGATATCAATGTGAGTGAGTAGGGATTGTCATGCAACGGATTCACTAGAGCTATAAGTATATGAAAGCTCATCAAAAGAAACTAAGTGGGTGTGCATCCAACTCGCTTGCTCATGAAGACCTTAGGGCATTTTGAGGAAGCCCATCATTGGAATATACAAGCCAAGTTCTATAATGAAAAATTCCCACTAGTATATGAAAGTGACATAACGAGAGACTATTTATCATGAAGATCATGGTGCTACTTTGAAGCACAAGTGTGGTAAAAGGATAGTAACATTGTCCCTTCTCTCTTTTTCTCTCATTTTTTTTATTTGGGCCTTTCCTTTTTTATGGCCTCTTTTTTTTCGTCCGGAGTCTCATCCCGACTTATGGGGGAATCATAGTCTCCATCATTCTTTCCTCACTTGGGACAATGCTCTAAAAATGATGATCATCACACTTTTATTTTTCTTACAACTCAAAAATTATAACTCGATACTTAGAACAAATATGACTCTATATGAATGCCTCCGGCGGTGTACCGGGATATGCAATGAATCAAGAGTGACATGTATGAAAGAATTATGAATGGTGGCTTTGCCACAAATACGATGTCAACTACATGATCATGCTAGCAATATGACAATGATGGAGCGTGTCATAATAAACGGAACGGTGGAAAGTTGCATGGCAATATATCTCGGAATGGCTATGGAAATGCCATGATAGGTAGGTATGGTGGCTGTTTTGAGGAAGGTATATATGGTGGGTGTATGATACCGGCGAAAGGTGCGCGGTATTAGAGAGGCTAGCAATGGTGGAAGGATGGGAAAAGTGTGTATAATCCATGGACTCAACATTAGTCATAAAGAACTCATATACTTATTGCAAAAATCTAGAAGTTATCAAAGCAAAGTATTACACGCATGCTCCTAGAGGGATAGATTGGTAGGAAAAGACCATCGCTCGTCCCCGACCGCCACTCATAAGGAAGACAATCAATAAATAAATCATGCTCCGACTTCATCACATAACGGTTCACCATACGTGCATGCTACGGGAATCACAAACTTTAACACGAGTATTCTTTAAATTCACAACTACTCAACTAGCATGACTCTAATATTATCACCTCCATATCTCAAAACAATTATCAAGTATCAATCTTTTCTTAGTATTCAACGCACTCAAAAGAAAGTTTCACAAATCTTGAATACCAAGCATATTAATATTAAGCAAATTACCATGCTATTAAGACTCTCAAAATAATCTAAGTGAAGCATGAGATATCAATAGTTTCTTTAAAACAAATCCACCACCGTGCTCTAAAAGATCTAAGTGAAGCACATAGAGCAAAATTATAACGCTCAAAAGATATAAGTGAAGCACAAAGAGCAAAACTACATAGCTCAAAAGATATAAGTGAAGCACATAGAGTATTCTATCAAATTCCAATTCATGTATGGCTCTCTCAAAAGGTGTGTACAGCAAGGATGATTGTGGCACACTAACAAACAAATACACAAATAATACAAGACGCTCCAAGCAAAACACATATCATGTTGGTGAATAAAAATATAGCTCCAAGTAAATTACCGATGGAAGTAGACGAAAGAGGGGATGCCTTCCGGGGCATCCCCAAGCTTTGACTTTTTGGTGTCCTTGGATTATCTTGGGGGTGCCATGGGAAGCCCCAAGCTTAAGCTCTTGCCACTCCTTGTTCCATAATCCATCAAAAGAATTCACCCAAAACTTGAAAACTTCACAACACAAAACTCAATAGAAATCTTGTGAGCTCCGTTAGAGAAAGAAAACAAAAGACACTTCAAGGTACTGTAATGAACTCATTCTTTATTTATATTGGTGTTAAACCTACTGTATTCCAACTTCTCTATGGATTATAAACTATTTTACTAACCATAGATTCATCAAAATAAGCAAACAACACACGAAAAACAGAATCTGTCAAAAACAGAACAGTCTGTAGTAATCTGTAACTAACGCAAACTTATGGAACCCAAAAACTTCTACCAAAATTAGACGACCTAGAAATCTTGTTTATTGATCAGCATCAATTGGAATCAGTATTTTATCACGTTCTGATGATTTTTAATAATTCGGGCACTGAACTCAAAGTTTCTGGAAATTACAGCAAGATCAAATAACTATCATCCAAGAAGATCCAATAGGTCTAACTTGGCACAAACACTAATTAAAACACAAAACCACATCCAAACAGAAGGTAGATGGGTTATTTATTCCCTAACAGAATAAAAACACAAAAAACTAAAAATAAAATTGGGTTGCCTCCCAACAAGCGCTATCGTTTAACGCCCCTAGCTAGGCATAAAATCGAGGATAGATCTAGGTATTGCCATCTTTGGTAGGCAATCCATAAGTGGATCTCATGATAATTTCATATGGCAATTTTACTTTCTTTCTAGGAAAGTGTTCCATGCCCTTTTTTAATGGAAATTGGAATCTAATATTCCCTTCCTTCATATCAATAATCGCACCAACCATTCTAAGGAAAGGTCTACCAAGAATAATAGGGCAAGAAGGATTGCAATCTATATCAAGAACAATGAAATCTACGGGCACATAATTCCCATATGCAACAATAAGAACATCATTAATCCTTCCCGTAGGTTTCTTAATAGTAGAATCCGCAAGATGCAAGTTTAGAGAGCAATCATCAAAATCGCGGAAATCAAGCAAATCACACAAAGTTTTGGGGATAGTGGAGACACTAGCACCCAAATCACACAAGGCATAAAACTCATGATCTTTAATTTTAATTTTAATAGTTGGTTCCCACTCATCATAGAGTTTTCTAGGGATAGAAACTTTCAACTCAAGCTTTTCTTCATAAGATTGCATCAAGGCATCAACAATATGTTCGGTAAAGGCTTTCTTTTGACTATAAGCATGTGGAGAATTTAGCACGGATTGCAACAAGGAAATACAATCAATTAAAGAGCAACTTTCATAATTAAATTCCTTGAAATCCAATATAGTGGGTTTAGCAACATCTAGATTTTTATTTCTTTCAATCCCACTTTCATCAATTTCATCATAAAGATCTAAATACTCCGAATTTTTAGAACGCCTTCTAGGTAAAGGAATATCATATTCAGTTTCATCAAGATTCATATTGCAAAACAAAGATTTGATAGAATACACATCAATAACTTTTAGATCTTCACCTTGATTTTCATAGGAATTCGGTTTAGCGGGCATCTTATTGACTAAGGTGGCTTGCATATCCAAAATTTCAACAGTCATCTTTTCTAGACGAGCAATTTGGGATCTTATACCATCAAATTCTTTAGACATATCATCAAGATCTTTATTCATATAACTCATAAAGCTTTTTTGTTCCTTAAGCTCGTTTAGAAATAAATTATTGTGCTCAAATTGCAAAACCATAAACTTCCTAACGTTGTTTTCGATCTCCTCTAACCTTTTAAGGTGAAGATCACCAAATCTCGGTAGAGCCATCGCGACAAACAAGCAATCCAACACATAAGCAAACAAAAGGCAAGCGAGAAAAAGGCAAACGGAGAAAGAGAAGGAGAAGGAGAAGGAGGAAGAGAGGGCAAATAAAACGGCAAGGGTGAAGTGGGGGAGAGGAAAATGAGAGGCAAATGGCAACTAATGTAATGCGAGAGATAGGGATTGTGATGGGTACTTGGTATGTTGACTTTTTGCATAGACTCCCCGGCAACGGCGCCAGAAATTCTTCTTGCTACCTCTTGAGCTTGCGTTGGTTTTCCCCGAAGAGGAGAGGATGATGCAGCAAAGTAGCGTAAGTATTTCCCTCAGTTTTTGAGAACCAAGGTATCAATCCAGTAGGAGGCCACGCGCAAGTCCCTCGTACCTACACAAAAGCAATAGCTCCTCGCAACCAACACGATTAGGGGTTGTCAATCCCTTCACGGTCACTTACGAGAGTGAGATCTGATAGATAGTATTTTTGGTATTTTTGATATAGAGATGCAAAGTGAAAAGTAAAAGGCAAAGTAAAAAAGCAAAGCAAAATTAAAGTGATGGAGATTGATATGATGAGAATAGACCCGGGGGCCATAGGTTTCACTAGTGGCTTCTCTCAAGAACATAAGTATTCTACGGTGGGTGAACAAAATACTATTGAGCAATTGACATAATTGAGCATAGTTATGAGAATATCTAGGCATGATCATGTATATAGGCATCACGTCCATGACAAGTAGACCGAAACGATTCTGCATCTACTACTATTACTCCACTCATCGACCGCTATCCAGCATGCATATAGAGTATTAAGTTAAGAACAGAGTAACGCTTTAAGCAAGATGACATGATGTAGAGAGATAAATTCATGCAATATGAAATAAACCC
>NC_053027.1:4696306-4785778 GCF_003073215.2 Triticum urartu
GGGGGGGGGGGGGGGGGGGGGGGGTTAAAATAAAGATGACCCTTGGGCTGGCCTAACCCAAGGGAAAAAGAGGCTAGGTGGCGAATGGTAAAACCAAGGTTGGGCCTTGCTGGAGGAGTTTTATTCAAAGTGAACTGTCAAGGGGTTCCCATTATAACCCAACCGTGTAAGGAACGCAAAATCCGGGAACATAACACCGATATGACGGAAACTAGGGCGGCAAGAGTGGAATAGAACACCAGGCATAAGGCCGAGCCTTCCACCCTTTACCAAGTATATAGATGCATTAATTAAATAAGAGATATTGTGATATCCCAACAAATATCCATGTTCCAACAAGGAACAAACTCCAATCTTCACCTGCAACTAACAACGCTATAAGAGGGGTTGAGCAAAGCGGTAACATAGCCAAACAACGGTTTGCTACGACAAGGTGGGTTAGAGGCTTGATAAGCAAGTGGTAGGTATCGCAGCATAGGCATAGCAAAAGAGCAAGCAACTAGCAAGCAAAGATAGAAGTGATTTCAAGGGTATGGTCATCTTGCCTGAGATCCCGCAATGAAGAAGAACGAGTCCATGAAGAAGACAAATAGACGTAGTCGAACGGGTCCTCACAAACGCGACGTAATTAAAACCAACCCGAAGAAGCAACACCGGAAATAAGCACACAACATAGTAAACAACCAACACATGAACATGGCATGATATGCGGGATGCGGTATGCGGTGCATATGCATGATTTGGAAAGGAATGATTGAACCTGGCCTCAACTTGGAAATTCAAGAGTACCACTGGAAAGAGGAGTTGATTTCGGTCGAAATCGTTATAAAGATCACCGGAATCGGATGCACGGTTTGGAAATGGCAAGCAAAACAAATATGGCACCGGTCTACGATTAACAGCAAGTAGCCTTCTAAATGCATCAAGAACAACATGCTACAGCACTCCAACATGACAACAAAATACATGGCAGGGATCCACTCATGATGCTTGACAAAAGATGAACACTGAGCTATGACTAATTCACTCAATAACAGGTTCAAACAAGCATGGCAAAAGTGCAAAAGATAACAGGTTTCACACTTCGTGAAATTAACAGCATGTCAGGAATTTAACATCAGGAAGCAATGTTTAGAGCACGATAACTACATGCTACAGGAACATATCATGGCAAAGCAAGGCATGGCATGAAGCTACTCAAAGCATACAACAAAAGTTCCTTACTGACCATGAGCCAAAAGGGATCAGAAAATATAATTGCAAGCACGTGAACATAGCAAAAACATAAACAGATTCAGACTTAGTGAAAAACTGGAGCATGGCAAAACAGATTAACAAGTAGACATGTTTACGAGCTCGATGCACTCACTACAAAGCATGGCATGATAATCTAAGCATACACACATCAATAAAACATGGCATAGGAGCTAGACATGGCAAGAACAACAACATAGCATGCATGGATCAACTACAACAAGCTCCGCAAAATTGCTAAACATGTTAACAATCTGCCAGGAACATTTTATAGCAAAAGTAGAGCTCGATTGACTCAAGCTAGGGTGCTCCATAATTGCAAACAAAGACATGGATGGATATATCACAACATTATCTACAAAACATCCTTACTGATCATGCTCAAAAGAGGCACGGTGAAATTCGAAGTCCCTGAAATCAGCATCAATTGAGTAAGCTACTTTGCATGCTTGTGCTAGTCACCATAAAGATCACAAAAATACATGGCATACACCCCTGTAAAGATGACATGGCATTTTTCAAAACACATGTAGAGCTCTGGATCATAGCATGCACACATTAATCATGGCAAAAATGACAAAAGGGCATTTGCTGAAACAGATCTGAAACAATCATCACATAGCCCTCTTCCAACAGCATTTCGGTCATCAAGATGAGCTCAAATGAAAATGATTCAATGAGATGAAATGATGTACTTGTCGAGGCGAACATTTCGATATGCTACACGTCCAAAACGGAGCCACGGATGATGAGTTATGATGATCACAAGATGCATATATGATATGATTTCCTGGGGACTTAGCAGAAGACAACCTCGGGCAAAATGGATCTTGGGGTGCAGGGACGAGACGGAGTGGGATAATACGCTGGCTTGGTTCGGTGGACGAAGCCGTCCAGGCTGAGGTCGAATGGGGCCATCCCGGCCGGAGGCTTCTCCGGCGACGCCGGCGAGCGTGGTGGCCGGGAATGGAGCACGGGAGGCGGACTCCCTCCGGATCTGGGCGGCGCTGGCTTGGATCTGGTGGCGAGGAGCGGCCGTGAGCGGGGCTCCGAGCTCGGGCGCGCCATGGAGGCGGGGTCGGGCTCCAACGATGTCGGCGGTTGGCGACGTCGACGGAAGAGCGGCGGCGGCGCGGGGGCGCTAGACGGCGAAGCAGCGGGTGGGAGCCTGTGCCAGAGAGGCAGCGGAGTGGGGTTTGCGCGGCGGAGCAACAGGCGGTGCGCGGCGCGCGAAGCAAACGGCGGTGAGGGAGGCGACTCCAGCGAGGGGTCACCGGAGATGGTGGCCAGCGACGAGGATCTCCGGCGACGGCACGACCCGGATCGGGCGGCGGCGGACGAGGGCTAGGGCGACTGAGTGTCTTGGCCCAGATCGGCCCACGGCGGGCCACGGATGGGCTCCAGCGGGCCCGGCGAAGTGGGGGAGGAGAGAGAGGGCTGGCGGTGTGAGGTGGCAGCGCGTGAGTGGGTGACGGCAGTGGCAGCGGTGACGTGGCACGCTCTCATTGGGCGGAGTGAGGTGGATGTTGGACGCGTCCGGCGGGCGCGGACATGTCCGGCGGCGGAGTGGGAAGAAGCTAAGGTTTCATCTGCGCGGAAAATTTCGGAGGAGAGTACATATTTATAGGTAGAGGGAGCTAGGAGAGTCCAAATGAGGTGCGGTTTTCGGCCACGCGATCGTGATCGAACGACCGAGATGATGGAGGGGGTTTAGGTGGGTTTTGGGCCACTTTGGAGAGGTGTTGGGCTGCAACACACACGAGGCCTTTTCGGTCCCTCGGTTAACCGTTGGAGTATCAAACGAAGTCCAAATGGCACAAAACTTGACAGGCGGTCTACCGGTAGTAAACCAAGGCTGCATGGCAGGTCTCGGTCCAATCCGAAAACGTTTAACACCCGCACACGAAAAGAGGTAGAAAGGGACACCGGGGGACATAGAAGCGCCGGATTGCAAAATGGACAACGGGGAAAATGCTCGGATGCATCAGACGAATATGTATGCAAATGAAATGCACATGATGCCATGATATGCAAAGCATGACACGCAAGCAATAACAAGGCAACAACAGCGAATAACAGGAGGACACCTGGCACATCGGTCTCAGGGTGTTACAACACTCCACCACTACGAGAGGATCTCGTCCCGAGATCTAGAATGGCACTGGAGGGAAAAACGGAAGGGAAAGAGAAGAGGTAAAAACTAAGTTGCTTCTTTGACAAACGAGTGAGACCAAAGAACCTTGAAAAGTTGAACTACTTCGAGAAAAGAATACAACGGAGATGAACGAAGTTGAAAGCAGTGCGTTAAGAAAGAGGAAAAGAAAGAACCGATTCGGGTAGCACTTCGGTTGAAAAGAGATGAAAGACTTGATAAAATGAAAGCGCTTGAGAAAAGGGACACAACACTCCGGTTCAATGGATAAAACAAGAAAAGAACACGATCCTGAAAAAACAAGAAGATGGGTTGAAGAGAGCAGCATCACAATGCCTCCGGAAGAAAGAAATAGAAGATATATAATTGAAAGAAAATAATGGAGAAGAAAATGCCAGCTTCTGCCACAAAAGAGCTTGAAACGGCATCCTTAGGAGAAGGGTCGAACGGAGTTGTTGGAAAAAAAACCAACAACAAAAAGAACAAAGTTGTAGTGGGATTATGGAGAACAACTCAAAACTATGAGGTGAAATTCTGCCACTCACGGGAAAAGAATTGGATTGATATGAACAAGGAGACGAGAAAATATTTCACCGGGAGGATAGATGAAGAAATTGGATCATATATTATCACCATTAATAGCAACAATCCTTAGGGAAATCTTTAGGTGAAAATATTACCCAAGATAACTTGAATGGCAAGATTGATGGATTTAAAATATCTCATTATTGATAACTTGTGAATCACGGAGCACGACGGGAAATTATCAAGAAAGACATAACACCACCTCAAAAGATATGCGTGAAAGAATAGCACTCCGGATTGCAAAATGAAGAATGCTTGAGCTCCTTTGAAAAAGAATCTTAATGAACACTTCGAGAAGGAATTAAATCCTTGATGAACCCTCATGTAGAGCCTCCATGAAGAACTCCGGTAACAAAAGAATGATCAAACGAAATGAAGGATGAAAAGAATAAGGTTGAAGCCTTGCAATGATTAGATGGATCTCCGTGGTGATATAATGGCGAGAGCTTGGAACTCTTGGAAAAGAAAAGATAAAGCATCTCGAACCGAGAATGTGATATGATGAACCACTCCGGAAAGCAGGAACTGAATTTTCTCGATGAAACAAGAATAAGAATTACATTATGTTTATCCTTCACCAATTAAATTGATGACGAGCAACTGTATTTGGCATACTACTCATTCTCATAGAAAGGATTAATATAGATATAGCATCAAACTTGGGAAGGTCTTCAATGAACCACCGGTAGAATTGAAACAATGAATGAATTGATAAGATAAAGAAGGAAGAGAAATGTTGGCCGAAACACCGTAAGAATTGCAAACGAATGAAGTAAAGGGGTGAATCACCGGTAAGAATTGACAAATGAACGAAGAAGCTTGGGGAAATTTAGATGCAAGAGAAATGAAGAGATCACGAGCTGATTAGAGAAATTTGAATGATGCACCGGTAAGATTTAGAGTATGAGAGCTGAAAGCTGGAATGAATAATTCTGAGATCATGAGCTCCGGAGAATCAAACTGAAAAGACTCCTGAACTGCTCCGGATGGGTGAAAAGAATTCTCACCATCAAAAACAATTATGAGAGGATGGCAGAGAATGGGGCAAGATTTAAAAGAAACTCTCCTTCGGTCTTCAAATGTTGAGAACACTACTAGGAAAAGGCCTACTAATGGCACACCGGTTTTGCCTACTAACGGCGCATCACCGGTGCACCATTAGTAGCACGCCACTAGTAATTTTTACTAATGGCACACCACTGGTGCGCCATTAGTTTCTGGTATACTAATGGCGCACCATCCAGTGCGCCATTAGTATATAACACCATGCGCCATTAGTGTGCCTCCCAGGGTCCATATTTAACCATGTGCTTTGGCACACTAATGGCGCACTGCGAATAGATGCGCCATTAGTATACTTGGCAAACTAATGGCGCACTCTGTCTTCATGCGCCATTAGTATCCTTTGGCATACTAATGGCGCACTCTGTATTGATGCGCCATTAGTATCCTGCACCTTGTGGTGATGCGCCATTAGTATGAATATTTGGTTTTTTTTTACTTTTCTGATTTTTGCGCAGGTTACAAAATATATTATTTGACAGAATATAGACAGTAGCACACAGCAACAACGGATTCATCGAATACAATAGAAGATTAGTCTCCGAATACAATTCATCATATTAGTCTCCGAATTCAAAAGACCGAACAAAGATAAAACATTACAAGTCTCGAGACCGCGAGTATCGAGTTTGTCTTCACATTACAAGTCGATATCAATCATCTAAACTACCATCACATAGAAGAGAGCTGCGGTCATCACGATGAGCATCATCGCGATCAAACTGGTCTTCATCCGGTTCCTCCAACGCTCCCTCCTCTCTCCCGCTAGATAGCGGGCGTATCTAGATTCGGCCTCCGCCCTAGTGGTGTACCCTTTGTAACTGTTACCGCTAAAACGGTGAACCTGTCTCCGACACTCCTCCCAGTCATCGTAGACTCCGGGAACCTTACCCTTGTACACGACATACGACAGCATCTCTATGCACAAGCCAAACAACAGACAATACATACATAAGCAATATATAAGTATGCAACAAAAGGATCGGAAGAGAAAAGCAAGACATTAATAGCACGATTCATGGTCCTACTAATAAATAGCATCGATTACATCTAAGTTGAACAACTGTCCAAACCAAAGAGACATACAATTCATTAAAGTTTAATTACAACATGAGCCAATCAATGTTTCAGAACTACACATTACTACTTTCAACTCGATTCATGGACAGGTGCGTGGATGAAGCTGCCGTCTGTCGTGATGGTCATGAAGTCGCGGGCGTTGTCAGCCTGCATTTGTAGCATTCTGTCTATCTCAATGTTGGATGGTTGATATCTGAGGAAGAACTGCCCCGAGGTATGAAGGACATCTTGATGGATGATGTTCGCAAACTCCGACTGGATGCGAAAGAATTCTTGTCTGATGTCCGCGTCCTGGATTGCCGACAAGCTCGCGGCCCAATCTTTGAGATTATTTGGTAGCAGAAGGTGATGATGGTCCCTTACGATCGCCCGCATGTGATGGAGGGCGTAGTAGGCATCCTTCTGACGGCCAGGCGGCTGCTTGACGCAGCAGAACGTCGTATTGTGGGCGAACACGTGCTTGCCGTACTTACGAACTGCACTGATGAAGGTGCCTCCAGATTTGGCGTAGCCAGGGAGAACATCATCAAGAACTTTCTTGATATTTGTGTAGTCTATCTTGGAGTTACGGTTCAGGTCGAAATACGTGGCCATGGAATATTTCGGGCTTAAGAGGATGAGTGTGCAATGTGTGTCACTGCACGGAACACGGAATGTTAGAAAAAAAAGAACGATCAAAATCTAAGAAATCATATGTTACGGGGCGGTTAAGGGATGACTTACTCGGGAAAGTAAGGCACAAGAAAGTTATCCTTATCTGGGTTTGCCAGAATGACATCTTCGAGGTGTGAACTCGCGACTTGGCGTTCCCCAGCGCTGCTCAAGAGCTTGGCACGCATGTAGAAGGGGTCGACGATCACGATGTCCGAGGTCTGGTCTCTAATGATCCGCATCTCCATACTTAGTGAAAACAGCCGAATGAAGGTGTAGTGCAGCGGATGAAGGTTGAACATAGCAAAGATGTCATCAAACCGCAGGACGATCGTACCCCCGATGGCGCCATCCACAAAGCCCTTGCCCTCTGGCACCTTGGGCACGAAAACCGGGTATGCCACATCATTCTCTCTGAGACGCCGCTTCTCCAAAGAAAGAACACTGTCGTGCAGACTCCGCATAGCACCGGTTGCAGCACTGAGCATATTTGCCGGTAGCATCGCCCTACCCGCCACATGAACCCTCCTCGAGATATCCTTAGGTGAAGGTGGCCCGTCCTGAGCACGGATCGTACTCGGTGCCGGCTGGCTCGCACCGGCGGCCTTTTTAGTCGGCCGTTTCCGGCCCTTCTTCTTGATCTGCTGTAATGGGACCGAGTTCTGCTCACAGACCACCTTCTTGAGCGTGTTGGGGCTGATAATATTTGGCACCTCCGCTATCTGAGGCTCGGTGAAGGCGGCAGCTGGAGGCGTCTCCTGAGAACTGAATGCCAGACGACGCCTGTTGCAATTGGATTTCTCCGTCGTACCAGCTAGATCGCGGTCGTCTTGTTTGGGTTCTTGAGAAGGAGGTCCACAGAACTCGTCACCGTACCCATGTTCGGCAAAGTACTTATGGACGTTGGTAAATGTACCATCATCGTTGTCGTCGTCGTCCGGATCCTGTGCCATACGCATGTCTGGATCCTGTGCCATAGGGATGTCCGGCATGTCCGGTAGCGTTGCGGCGTTCTTGCCATGGCTTGGCGCCGGCACGACTGGCGGTCTTGTCTGTGGGGTGGTGTCCCCCGCCCCCAAACGAATCTGGCTCTTCGGCCAAAGCAGGGGCCAACTTACGCAGGTGCTGAGGGTCATCTCATCTTCTTCGTCGGCCCCAGCGGGTCGAATCGGAGGTAACAGCTCATCGCAGCCTGGCAGCACCCGAACCACTTCAACCCTATACATTGTGGGTGGCATCGGATTACCGTGGAACACGGGGTTGCCCGGTTGAACGATTCTGCCCTTGGCGACATCGACCAACTCGTCGCCCACGAAGTGCAGGAGAGTGCAAGGAACGTTGGCGGCGCCCTGCGAAAACATGTAGGGCGTCAGGGATGCCCAGTCAAAGGCAAGGAGATGAAGTCCTCGACCGAGAGGCTTAGTTACCGTGATGCCGTCGAGCTCGGCTAATGTCGAGGCACCGCCAACGGCGGGCGTGCAACTGACAGAGGGGCCGCTTGCTGGCGAGGTGCCGGCCGGCGTACACCCGGGTGCATTAAGCTCCAATGCCGGCGTCGGAGACACCAATACCGCCGCCGCCGGAGACACCAATGGTGCCGCCGCCGTAGACACCAATACCGCCGCCGCCGGAGACACCAATGGCGCCGCCTGCGCGTTGTGTGAGTTGCTGGCCGTGAAGCTGGGAATCGGGTGCGGCCCCTGTTGGCCACCTGCAATCCACGTCGTTATCCCATGAATCAAGGTAGGCATAATGCCGGTAAGCGTCGATCCCAGTTGTTGTTGCACTTGCTCTTGGACCATCTCCGGAATCCGCGCCACTTGCGCCTTGAGTGCTTCAACCTCGCGCGACTGGCTTTCCGAGCTGGTCTTTTTCTCCTTTCGCCCACCAGCGCCATATTATGATGACCATTTTGTGGACAAGCCTTCGACGGTCACACGACCAGCTGACATCGGCTTATTGAGCTTATCCCTGTTTTTCATTACGTTCAATGCCCTATTCAAAGGGGTGTCGAAAGGGGAGCTCTGAGACGACCCCGCGCTACTGCTTTCTTTCTCCTGCGGAAGGAACGTGAACCATTTAGAAATATTGGGGATTAATTAGAATGCAACCATATGGAGCTAATTACGCAGGGGTGTATTCCTTACCAGAACAAGCTCAAGCTCCTTGGTCTTCGGATCCGTGGTAAGCTCCTTTGTTACCGGGTCCTCCTTGTACCGGGCCTTGAGAAAGTTCCTAGTCTGCTTGTCACTGTATTTCTCGAAGCGGGGCGGTAGGCCTTGCTCGGCACGCTCCGCGTCCTCCTTGTCCAATGCAGGCTCCGCCACTCTGTAACCGCCGGGACCGAGTTGGTGGACCCCTATGTTCAACTGCCGCATTTCTTTCCCCCACTGACTTGATTCGGAGGTTGCGGGGCTCTCGCACTTGATCTTGAAGTCCTTGTAGTCATCTTCGCTCATCAAAGGATATTTCGCCTTGATCTTCTCATAACTATCACCTTTGTCAATCATTGCCTTCACCGTGCTTTTCCAAGTAGACAGGGCCGTGCTCATCATCGTGAGGGCGGCACCGTTCACTTTATTACCCGAGAGGCGTGTGTTTGCGAACTCAGCAGGGAACTTGTATCGTTTGTGCAGCTTCGTGAAGAGGAGGCTGCGCAAATTCCCTCGGTCCTTATGCCTTAGGTTCTCGGTGTTGATCGAGGCGGTGCTCCGGAGAATGAACCCGAGCTGAATCGAGTACCCCTTGACTACGTGTTTGGGCGCCGTCAGATGCTCGTCGGAGTTCACTTCAGTAAATTCCTCCCTGACGGTGCCGAGCACGTTCGGGCGCCGGTCCTTTCGTTGCCTCTTCGGTTGGCTGCCATCTGTGCGTGCGCCGCCATCATCAGTGGTGGCATCCGTGGCGCCATCATCAGTGGTGTCATTCCCGACGCCACTAGGGGTTGTGTAGTCAGGATCGGTGTCTTCCGCGGCGTCCTCATAGCGGTGAGGTTCTTCCTCCAACTCCTGGGACAGCTCCCAGAATTGCTTGCCGCCCGAACCGCCGGCCTCATCGTTGTGGGCCATGTTTCGCTCTAAATAGGAAAAAAGTTTGGTCAAAAAGTTGGTTATTGTCAAGTAACAAGATCATGGTCTCATCATTTAGGGTTTGTCGACACCGAGGCATCCTAAAAGCTAAGCTTTTATCATTTAGGGTTTGTCGACGCTGAGGCACCCTAAAAGCCTAAGCGTACATCATTTAGGTTCCCATCGACACCGAGGCACCCTATAGAAGCCAAGGTTTCATCATTTAGGGTTTGTCGACGCCGAGGCACCCTAAATGCTAAGTTAAGTTTTCATCATTTAGGGTTTATCGATGCCGAGGCACCCTAGGTTGGGCCTAATCACTTGGCACTAATCACTTGGCTCTATTGCCACCTATGCAGCAAGAATGGCGGGGCAGTTGATCCTACTTAACTAAGTACTAAGATACCCCGGCCCATGCATTAGTCGCAAGTACCCCATATGTCCTATTTTTAGCAAAGTCATGCTAAAATTCACGGAAAATTTCAGCATGACCTTTGCTGAAAATAGGACATATGGAGTACCCGAATTTGCCGGAACGGAAGTTAATCGACATTCCGGCAAACTCAAGGGCCTCTCGGGATACCTGCAATATCATTATCCCTGCGTAATGAAGTCGCCAATGGGTTATTTCAGAAGATCACAAGTAGCATCATCACAAGTACAACATCATCTATAGCTGTATATTAACAAAGCATCAGCACATATAAAAAAGACCACTTATGCCAACGGTATGGTTTATATCAGATTCAGAGTTAGAAACAGGAAAAACCGGTGCTTCAAAGCCTACTGGACACAATTTACATCTATCAGTACGGGATGTCCTAACTAATTTCAAGTGTTCACAGGTGAACTTGTACCATGGATGAGCCTAGTGCTTCATTAGTCAACTGAACAGAGATAATAGGGCATAACACCATACATAAAGTGATGAGCATACATACTATTGTCCAAGCAAATTAACTGAATAGTATTGTGTCAAGTTCAGTTTGAAAATTCAGTTACTACTTGAGTGATTTGACACAAAAAATTACTCCCAAAAATTACAATGACTGTATATTGAGTGCATATATTCACTGTACAGGACTGAATTCAGTCAAGACAACCTGTCAATTTCTGTTCACTGCATATATTCACTGTACAGGCTGTCAAGTTCTATTTCAGCTCAAGAATGACACAGTCAACTTCATTGCTTCAACCACATGGACAACAAAGCAAATGTTGGAAGTTGACAATATACTTTAGATTCACACATGCTCCCCTAATTATTTTGTCTGTATCTTTAGATTATCTACTTTAGGCACAATCATACACAATTCTGACTAATTCATCACTGTAGGCCAGCATGAAACACACTCCTCCAAAAAAAGCCTAAAATTCCACTATTATTGCATGTAAAAAGGCCTAATATCCACTAGTATTGCCTCTAAAAAAGCCTTAAAAGTCCACTATTGTTGACAATCAAAATATGATCTGAACTGTAAGGAGTTAACTGAAAAATGAGTGGTTGTTGGCATGAGGGAGTAAAATGATTGTTGGCACAAAAATATTGGTTCTGCAAACATGAAAACAGTCACAAAAATAATGCACTTGGTTTGTGTTGAGTTTTTGGTTTCAGGGATTGGTTTGTGTTGAGTTGTTAACCTAAAGGTTCGGCAGTTTGAATCTCCTTTAGCTAGTTTGAATCCATGGACTACCCTGTTAGATTGGGACTGAAGATAGGTACCTGCTTATCTTTCTATTCCATCACCAACAGTGGCTTTTCCAAGAATAATATCCCTGCATGAACATAGGTGAGAGGTTAACTAACTGCCTCAAAGGCATAATCAATGCATCAGCTCGAAGAAATAATGCGATTGACACGTCAAAACTATGACATAAATGTAAAAAATATAATGGCGCCGCGTCATCCCATCCCGCATCATCCCATCCGCACGGTCGAGGGGAGGGAGGGAATGGGGAATGGTGGAGAGAGGGAGGAAGGAGGAAGGAGGAGAGGTACCTGGTCACCGGAGGGGTTGGGGTCGGGGTTGGGGTCCGAGCTCGTCCGGTTCCTTGCTCCCCGCGGTCGAAGGAGAGCAGGGGGCCGGTGGCGGAGGACGGCAGGGGCAGGCGGGGTGGAGGGAGCACCTTGGTTGGGGCGGAGCGGCGAGGGCGACGGGGCGATGGAGCGGCGAGGGCGACGGAGCGGCGAAGGCGACGGACGGGAGGATGAGGCGCGGCGGACGGCGGCGGTCGAAACCCTAGGCGGTAGCTCGCTCACTTCTGGGGTTGGGTTGGGGGTGGGTCGATCGATCGATGGGGATCTGGTGGCGAGGGAGAGAGGGTCAAAGGAGATAGCTAGGGGGAAGCTTACTAATGGCGCACCAGACCTCGGTGCGCCATTAGAAATCTTTTTTTAGATAGAAATGGCGCACCCCGCAGCGGTGCGCCATTAGAAATCTTTTTTTAGAGAGCAATGGCGCACCCCGCAGCGGTGCGCCATTAGAAATCTTTTTTTAGATAGCAATGGCGCACCCCGCAGCGGTGCGCCATTAGAATTTTTTTTATTACAGTTCGAGCACAGGTTATATTGCACCTAACCCAATCCACATCAGAACCCGCCCACTAGCCCGATTGGTTAGCATGCAGCACACACACTAGGAGGTCCTGGGTTCGATTCCCAGGCTCTGCAATATTTTTTTGCATTTTAAATGTTGTTTGATATTTATTTGTGTTTAAGTATGTTCAAACTTGTTTAAATCATAACAGTAATATTTTTTTATAAAAACAGTAATATTTTTTTAAAAAATATATTCAAATTTGTTACTTGAAAATATCATCGGCGGCGGCGGTGGAGCGGGGGAGGGTGCGGGGGGCCGGGTGCTCGTCGGCGGCGGTGGAGGGGGATCGAGATTGAGTGTCCTCATGAATTCAAAAAGTGCCCGTGAAATTTAAAAATATTCATGATATCAAAAGGTGCCCATGAAATACAATCAAGAAATGAAGACTACAATTTAAATACAATCGATCTTAGCTAGCTATCTGTTCACAATCTTCTTGCCCTTCTTTTTCGCAAATGGAGTTCTTCTGTGGAACGGACGTCCTTTAGGTAGGGTGGTCCTGCTTCTTCTTGTGGTTTGTGCTGCTACTTCATCGTCGTCATCATGTTCGATCTACGGGTCGCCGTACTTGTCGAAGTCTTGCTCATTGGATACTCCATCCATTCCGATGATCTTCCTTTTGCCTCTCCTCACGACAACACGACTGGGCTTTGACGGGTCGGTAATGAAGAAGCATTGGTCCACTTGGGAACCCAGTACCCATGGCTCATTTTTCGCGGTGACATTTGCGCCCGCGGTCTTGGATTTGGCTTCGGGTATAACCATGGTGGTGAAATACCGGTCTTCTTTTAGGACGCTCTTGGCCCATCTGACACGGAACATCGGGACCTTCTCTCCAGCGTAGCTCATCTCCCAAATCTCCTCGATCCTTCCGTAGTATCTGTCCTTGTCGTTACCAGTGTAGGATTCCATCGTTACCCCGGAGTTCTGATAACCATCGCTCTTCATGTCCTTGTCCTCGGTGTAGAATGTGTAGCCGTTGATATCGTACGCCTCATAGGTCATCAGGTTGTGCTCGGCACCCTGTGACAAGGCGAATATGAGTTGTTCTTCCGCGGAAGAATCCTCATGTAAAGGGTACGACAGAAGCTTCTGCTTGAACCAACGCGTGAAACATGAGTTGTGCTCTTTGATTATATCTCCGTCCGTCCTCTGTTGGCCTCGGTCATTGTACGTCTTCTCAATAAAGGTTTTGTGCTCTACCACCCAAGGATCGACCACGTCTATGTGTTGTAGCGCAACTAGGTTTGCTCTTTCAAAGTCGGCGAGTTGACCCTCGAAGTCGACATGCATTTCGCGGCGACCCTCACGGCGACCCGATCTAGCGATCCTGCCGAGGTGCCTGTTGACGGGCAGACCAACGGGGTTCTCGATGGATAGATAATTCGTGAAGTAGGAGATGCACTCTTCGGTCAGAAAGCCCCTGGCTATACTTCCCTCTGGACGTGACATGTTGCGAATGTATCCTTTGATGACACCATTCATCCTTTCGAACGGCATCATGCTGTGCAGGAACGTCGGCCTGAGTTGGATGATATCCTCCACGATATGGACCAGCAGATGCACCATAACGTCGAAGAATGCGGGCGGGAAGTACATCTCAAGCTCACATAGTATCACCACGATCTCTTCCTGTAGCCTTCTGAGTTGCCTCACGCCAATCGACTTCCGAGAGATGACGTCGAAAAAGTTGCATAGGCCAAATAGCGTTTCACGGACGTGCGCGTCCATGATCCCACGGATTGCAACTGGAAGTATCTGCATCATCAGTACGTGACAGTCGTGAGACTTCATCCCGTTGAACTTCTGCTTCGCTGGGTCTAGGTATCTGCTTATCTTCCCCGCGTAACCGTAAGGAAGTTTTACTCCTACGAGGCAGGTGAAAAACTGCTCGATCTCCTCCTGACTTAGAGTGAAGCACGCGGGAGGGTAGTCACTTCCGGTCTTCTTGGCCTTTTTGCCTTTGCGACGAGTTTCTGTGTCCTGCTTCGCCTCATCATCATCATCATCATCATCATTAGCGTGAAGCTCCTGCCTGATGCCCATTGATTTCAAGTCTGCCCTTGCTTTCGGCCCATCTTTGGTCCTCTCTGGCATGTTGAGCAGGGTACCAAGCAGACTCTCGCACACGTTCTTCGTGATATGCATGGCATCAAGGCTGTGAGGCACACGGTGGATCTTCCAGTACGAAAAGTCCTAGAAAACAGACCTCGTTTTCCATACCTTCAGCAGCGGCTCTGGCGCCTTTCGCTTCTTTCCCGGCTCTGGCACCTTTTGCTTCTTTCCCGGCAGTGGACAATCTTTCCAATTTTTCAATAGCTCGTCTATTTCCTCGCCGCTCCTCCTACGCGGGCGTTTTCGGGGTTCGGTTTCACCATCGAACAGATCCTTGTGTTTCCTCCACTGGTCATCGTCGCGAAGCCACCTTCGATGTCCCATGAACACGGTTTTCGAAGATCCAGGATCTCTATCTAGCTGGCGATACATTGTGTCATCCATGCACCTTACGCATCCAGAAAATCCATGGACTACCTGCCCCACGAGATATCCGTAACCGAGATAGTCGTGCACCGTCGTGAGCAGTGCGGCTCTCATAGGGAAATATTCTTTCTCTGCAGTGTCCCACATATTGGCTGGCGTTTTCCACAGCGTGTCTAGCTCCTCTTTCAGCAGCCCCAGATACAGATTGATGTCGTTCCCTGGTTGTTTCGGCCCTTCAATTAGCATACTCATGTGAATGTACTTCCTCTTCATGCACAACCAGGGGGGAAGGTTGTACATCCACACAAACACAGGCCACGTGCTATGTGTGCTTCTCTGGCTGCCAAACGGATTGACTCCATCGGTGCTCGCACCCAGCACGATGTTCCTTGGATCCTTCCCAAATTCTGGGTATTCGAAGTTTAACGCTTGCCACTGGCTCGCATCCTTAGGGTGACTCAGCATCTTGTCTTTTTTATTTATCTCCGGATCATTTCCGTCATCTTCCCGCTTCTTCTCCTCCCTATCCGCATGCCAACGCAGGAGCTTTGCTACCTTAGGGTCCGCGAAATACCGCTGCAGACGAGGAGTGATGGGAAAGTACCACACTGATTTTCGAGGAGCTTTCTTCCTCTTCTTGTATCGAGTAACGCCGCACACCAGACATATGGTAGACTCCGCGTGCTCGTCCCGATAAATGATGCAATTGTTCATGCACACATGGTATTTCACGTGCGGTAAATCCAGAGGACACACGATTTTCTTCGCCTCCTCGAAACTGGTCGGGCACTTGTTCCCCTTGGGAAGACGTTCGTGCCAGAATGACATGTTCTCGTCGAAGCATGCGTCGGTCATTTTGTGTTTTACCTTCATCTCCAGAGCCATGAGCGTTACTTTCAGGCGGGTATCCTCGGGCATGCATCCTTCATACAATGGAGTAACCGCGTCTATCTCTAGTTGATCCAGCTTGGCTTTCTCTCGGGCGGCAGCTCTTGCGTTATCCGTCTGCTTGAGAAGCAGCTCTTGAATATGAGGGTCCTGCACCCAGCCTCCATCATCGTCTGCTCTAGCATCTTCATCTTCATGATCATGCCCCTCGTCTTGATCTTCCTCATCATCATGTACGACATCTTCTACATGATGACTGTATGACTGTGTACAGCATCACCGTCGTGATCATGTCCTGGAGATTCTTCATCTTCTCGCCCGCCCTCGCCGCGGTGGTACTTGTCTTGTTGCCCTTCCTCATTTCTTGCCCGGCCCCCATGGACGACTTCATAGTCATCTTCATCACCTTGCCACCAATAGCCATCCATGAAACCACGCAAGAGCAGGTGGTCCCGCACCTGCCCGGAATCAGGGTCCGCAATAAGGCTCTTCAGCTTGCATATTCGACACGGACATCTTATCTCCGTCTCGTTCTTTTGAAGCATCTCGGCCTTCGCAGAGCTCAAAAACCTATTCACGATGCCTTTGGTCATCGTGCGGACCATGGTCGCCTGCGGGGTAGAGAAAAATGATATTTTAGAAGCAAGAAAAAATTTGGCATGACCTTCCCTAAAAATAGGGCCAAAAAGAATGCATAGTGCCAAAATTCTTGCCGAAACGGAAATGAATCAACATTCCGGCAAAATATTGGCAACTATCGCATTTCAAATACCGGTACCTGCAAACACAAACATATATGCAACACCACAAACACATGCAACACCACAAACATACATAGATCTAGCTAGGCCACAAAAAGTGCATGTGCACGTTGTTGGAGCGAGCTAGGGAGAAAAAAAGTAGATCTACATCATGAAGATAGCTTTCCCCTTACTTACCTATCAAAAAAGGTAATTTCACCACTTAATTTTGATGAATCTATGGTGGAAATGAGGTGAGGAGGAGGAGGCAGCCGAAAGCTTGGAGAAGGAGGTGGAGGGAATGAAGTGGGAAAAGTGAGTGGGTAGGTGTGGGGCTGTCCAAAATATCTTGTTGGGGTCCCAGGTTACTAATGGCGCACCACCTGCAAATGCGCCATTAGTAACCCTGGTTACTAATGGCGCACCACCTGCAAATGCGCCATTAGTAACCCTGGTTACTAATGGCGCACCTGCAGGTGGTGCGCCATTAGTAGTTTTGCAGAAAAGTAAATATATATATATACTAATGGCGCACTTTTACAGGGTGTGCCATTAGTAGTTTAAACTAGTAATGGCGCACTGTGAGGCGGTGCGCCATTAGTAGTTTTGCAAAAAAAGAATAAAAAAAATTCAGTACTGGCGCACTCCATGTCTGGTGCGCCATTACTAGTTAGAACTAGTAATGGCGCACCAGAGGTAGGATGCGCCATTAGTATGTATGTAAAAATGAAAAAAAATTATCACTAGTGGCGCACCAGTTTTCTGGTGCGCCATTAGTGTCTTCCACACTAATGGCGCATCACCAACTGGTGCGCCATTAGTATATAGTAGTGGCGCACTACTTCCCTGGTGCGCCATTAGTGTCAATCCTATTTATAGCCCTTTTCCTAGTAGTGGAAAGATGACGAGAAACACCACCGTGAATTGTTGAGTCACTCCGGAATAATGAAGAATAGAAAGGTTGAGCCAACAATGAAAGAATTTGACCGACCTTAGAGGAAAACATATAACCGATGATAATTCATTCTTACGTCAAACTTGGCAAAAAAAATTAAGAATAACTCCGGAAAAATTAGAAGAGTCAGGTAAGATCTTAGAAAAGACTTGTGGGTTAGGGCCCACTCAAAGAAACCCCGTTGAATGATTTTGAAGAGAGATTTGCACCGGTTGAACTAAAATGACTTGAAAGAGATAGCATCCTCAAAAAGTGCTTGAATGGATCTTGAATGACAAGACGAGCCTTCTGAGATATCCTGAGCACTCCGGAATAATTGAATAGCGAGAAGTGGATGATTCAGGGGTGCACCAGCATGGAAAAAGCATTAGACGCGAGGAAAAGGAATATACTCAACACAGAAAACTTGAATTGAATCCACCGGAGGAGGAAAAAACGAAGAATGACGAACGAGTAGAGCATCTTCAAGAGAACCACCGTGTAAGAACGTTGATTGAAAAGAGTGGAGAGACTTCACATCCATAAAATGGATAACGAATTAAGAAAACTGAGTCCTTGAAGAAAAACAAGGGAGGGAGGGTGGGAAAACAAAGTCAACTTGGAACGGATGAAACGAACACCGTTGCAAAGAACTGGGAATTGATCTCGCGACTATCGAAAATGAACGGATCCACTTGACGAGAAGCACACCGGTTCAGAAGAAATTGAGATGGCAAGCTCGAAGATCAAGAAGGATTGCATTCACATAGGAGTATGAGAACACCTCTTAGACAAGGGATGGAATCCACATTTGACTTCGAAGCAACTCGAATGCCACAACTCAAAACAAAACAAGGATTGGCTTGCAGAATAAGCCGGAACAAACATATGATAGAGATTTCGTCCGAAGTTTTCGTGGTGGGACCTACACGGGCTCGATCGTACAACACCATTATGTACAAGGCAGTGCACATGACATACGAAGCATCCCCGAGTCGGCATAGCCAAGGACTCTTTAAGACACAACGAGACCACTGTAAAACCAACCGTGGATAGGCGGACCACTAGACGTCGAACCCCAATTTCATATCATACATCTGTCGGAAAGATATCCTAAGAGCTACTTGAATTCCCACTTATAAACTCCTGAAATTTTCCAGTTATGCAATCAGGTGTTGGGGATACAGGGGAAGCATAATATCTCACCCAAAACTAGCAAATCCTACATCCAGTTGTATCCATCCTTCAACACATAACCAAGAAACCTTTGGAAATCGTTTACCTCAACCTTCGAAAAGCATCCATTATACGAGTTATGACAATACTCCCGAACTCCCGCCCCAGTACTGGGCGGCGTCGAGGTTATCTGACCAACAACTGCATAAAAAAGATTTTCGATGTCGGCGAGCTCAGGTATTCCAGAACTGCAACGATAAAATTGTGACGACAACACCTCGGAGCTCAACTCCCCGGGACACTGCCACAACCCCTAAATGTCAGGAGGCACCAAGAACAATGTTCTCGTCACAAAACCATCGGAACGATTCCAAGATACCCGCGTGATCCTAAATTTTTTGAGTGAAATTTGAGAAGAGAAGAGTCAAAACTCTACGTCAGGATGCCTCACCAGAGCGACGAAGGGACTGGAGAGTAAAAAGAATTCCTAACTCTCCGATATATATAATCCTAAATGACTCAAAACATTTTTTTTCTAGACTCAACAACGCCAGCGATTCGATCAAGCAGGGGGCTCCTAAGGTCGGGGAAGGCTCTGATAACAACTTGTAACGCCCTCGATGCGGCTTTATCTCCAACGTGTCAAAGCACGACTTAGAGGCATAACCGCATTGAAAGCAATGTCACAAGTGAGGTAATCTTCACACAACCCAGGTAATACATAAGGGAAAGAGATACATAGTTGGCTTACAATCGCCACTTCACACAATACATGAATAAAGCATTACATCATCCAGATACAATCAAGGTCCGACTACGAAACCCAAAATAAAAGAAGACTACCCCAAATGCTACACAGATCCCCGATCGTCCCAACTGGGCTCCACTACTGATCAACTGAAACGAAACAACACTACGAACAAGGTCTTCATCGAGCTCCTCCTTGAGCTCGGTTGCGTCACCTGCACGGTTTCATCGGCACCTGCAAACTGGTTTTGGAAGTATCTGTGAGTCACGGGGACTCAGCAATCTCACACCCTCGCGATCAAGACTATTTAAGCTTATAGGAAGGGTAAAAGGTATGAGGTGGAGCTGCAGCAAGCGACTAGCATATTTGGTGGCTAACATACGCAAATGAGATCGAGAAGAGAAGGCAAAAGCACGGTTGAGAATCTATGATCAAGAAGTGATCCTAGCACAACCTACGTCAAGCATAACTCCAACACCGTGTTCACTTCCCGGACTCCGCCAAGAAGAGACCATCACGGCTACACACGTGGTTGATGTATTTTAATTAAGATAAACTTCAAGTTTTCTACAACCGGACATTAACAAATTCCCATCCGCCCATAACCGCGGGCACGGCTTTTGAAAGTTCCAATCCCTGCAGGGGTGTCCCAACTTAGCCCATCACAAGCTCTCACGTTCAATGAAGGATATTCCTTCCCTAAGACAATCCGATCAGACTCGGCATCCCGGTTACAAGACATCCTCGACAATGGTAAAACAAGTCCAGCAAGACCGCCCGATGCGACGACATCCCGATAGGAGCTGCACATATCTCGTTTTCAGGGCACACCGGATAAGCAATCCGTATAACTAAAACCAGCCCTCGAGTTTCCCCGAGGTGGCGCTGCAAGGGGCTCTAGTTTGGACCAACACTTAGACAAGCACTGGCCCCAGGGGGGGTTAAAATAAAGATGACCCTTGGGCTGGCCTAACCTAAGGGAAAAAGAGGCTAGGTGGCGAATGGTAAAACCAAGGTTGGGCCTTGCTGGAGGAGTTTTATTCAAAGCGAACTGTCAAGGGGTAACCATTATAACCCAACCGTGTAAGGAACGCAAAATCCGGGAATATAACACCGATATGACGGAAACTAGGGCGTCAAGAGTGGAAGAAAACACCAGGCATAAGGCCGATCCGTCCACCCTTTACCAAGTATATAGATGCATTAATTAAATAAGAGATATTGTGATATCCCAACAAATATCCATGTTCCAACAAGGAACAAACTCCGATCTTCACCTGCAACTAACAACGCTATAAGAGGGGCTGAGCAGAGCGGTAACATAGCCAAACAACGGTTTGCTAGGACAAGGTGTGTTAGAGGCTTGGCTTAGCAATATGGGAGGCATGATAATCAAGTGGTAGGTATCACAGCATAGGCATAGCAAAAGAGCGAGCAACTAGCAAGCAAAGACAGAAGTGATTTCAAGGGTAGGGTTATCTTGCCTGAGATCCCGCAAGGAAGAAGAACGAGTCCATAAAGAAGACAAACGGACGTAGTCGAACGGGTCCTCACCAAACCGACGTAATCAGAACCAACCCGAAGAAACAACACCGGAAAGAAGCACACAACATAGTAAACAACCAATACATGAACATGGCATGATATGCGCGATGCGGTATGCGGTGCATATGCATGATTTGGAAAGGAATGAATGAAACTGGGCTCAACTTGGAAATCCAAGAGTGCCACTAGAAAGAGGAGTTGATTTCGGTCAAAATTGATATAAAGATCACCGGAATCGGATGCACGGTTTGGAAATGGCAAGCAAAACAAATATGGCACCGGTTTGCGATTAACAGCAAGTAGCATTCTAAATGCATCAAGAACAACATGCTACAGCACTCCAACATGACAAGAAAATACATGGAGTGATCCACTCATGATGCTTGACAGAAGATGAACACTGAGCTACTGCTAATTCACTCAATAACAGGTTCAAACAAGCATGGCAAAAGTGCAAAAGATAACAGGTTTCAGACTTGGTGAAATTAACAGCATGTCAGGAATTTAACATCAGGAAGCAATGTTTAGAGCACGATAACTACATGCTACAGGAACATACCATGGCAAATCAAGGCATGGCATGAAGCTACTCAAAGCATATAACAAAAGTCCCTTACTGACCATGAGCCAAAAGGGATCAGAAAATACAATTGCAACCATGTGAACATAGCAAAAACATAAACAGATTCAGACTTAGTGAAAAACTGGAGCATGGCAAAACAGATTAACAAGTAGACATGTTTACGAGCTCGATGCACTCACTACAAAGCATGACATGATAATCTAAGCATACACCCATCAAGAAGACATGGCATAGGAGATAGACATGGCAAGAACAACAACATAGCATGCACGGATCAACTACAACAAGCTCGGCAAAATCGCTAAACATGTTAACAATCTGCCAGGAACATTTTATAGAAAAAGTAGAGCTCGATTGACTCAAGCTAGGATGCTCCATAATTGCAAACAAATCCTTGGATGGATATAGCACAACATTATCTACAAAACATCCTTACTGATCATACTCAAAAGAGGCACGAATCACTAGGAAACAACATGAACATATGGCATAAAAATAATGACATGGCAAGGACTTAGTGAAATTCTAAGTCCCTGAAATCATCATCAATTGAGTAAGCTACTTTGCATGCTTGTGCTAGTCACCACAAAGATCACAAAAATACATGGCATACACCCATGTAAAGATGGCATGACATTCTTCAAAACACATGTAGAGCTCAGGATCATAGCATGCACACATTAATCATGGCAAAAAATGACAAAGGGGCATTTGCTGAAACAGATCTGAAACAATCATCACATAGCCCTCTTCCAAAAGCATTTCGGGCATCAAGATGAGCTCAAATGAAAATGATGCAATGAGATGAAATGATGTACTCGTCGAGGCGAACATTTCGATATGCTACACGTCCAAAACGGAGCCACGGATGATGAGTTATGATGATCACAAGATGCATATATGATATGATTTCCTGGGGACTTAGCAGAAGATAACCTCGGGCAAAATGGATCTCGGGGTGCAGGGACGAGACGGAGCGGGACACGGCGCTGGTTTGGTTCGATGGACGAAGCCTTCCGGGCTGAGGTTGGACAGGGCCATCCCGGCCGGAGGTTGAAGACGAGGCGGCGGCCGGAGGCTTCTCCGGCGACGCCGACGAGCGTGGTGGCCGGGAATGGAGCACGGGAGGCGGAATCCCTCCGGATCTGGGCGGCGCTGGCTTGGATCTGGTGGCGAGGAGCGGCCGTGAGCGGGGCTCCGAGCTCGGGCGCGCCATGGAGGCGGGGTCGGGTTCCAGCGATGTCGGCGGTTGGCGGCGTCGACAGAAGAGCGGAGGCGGCGCGGGGACACTAGACGGTGAAGCAGCGGCGGGATCCCGTGGCGGAGAGGCGGCGGAGCGGGGTTTGCGCGGTGGAGCAACGGGTGGCGCGCGGCGCGCGAAGCAAACGGCGGCGAGGGATCACCGGAGATGGTGGCCGGCGACGAGGATCTCCGGCGACGGCGCGACCCGGATCGGGCGGCGGCGCACGAGGGCTAGGGTGACGGAGCGTCTCGGCCCACGGCGGGCCGCGGATGGGCTCCGGCTGGCCCGACGAAGTGGGGGAGGAGAGAAAGGGCCGCCGGGGTGAGGTGGCAGCGCGTGAGTGGGTGAGGGCGGTGGCGGCGGTGACATGGCACGCTCTCATTGGGCGGAGTGACGTGGAGGCTGGACGCGTCCGGCGGGCACGGACATGTCCGGCGGCGGAGTGGGAAGAAGCTAGGGTTTCATCTGCGCGGAAATTTCGGAGGAGAGCACATATTTATAGGTAGAGGGAGCTAGGAGAGTCCAAATGAGGTGCGGTTTTCGGCCACGCGATTGTGATCGAACGACCGAGATGATGGAGGGGGTTTAGGTGGGTTTTGGGCCACTTTGGAGAGGTGTTGGGCTGCAACACACACGAGGCCTTTTCGGTCCCTCGGTTAACTGTTGGAGTATCAAACGAAGTCCAAATGGAACGAAACTTGACAGGCGGTCTACCGGTAGTAAACCAAGGCCGCATGGCAAGTCTCGGTCCAATCCGAAAACGTTTAACACCCGCACACGAAAAGAGGTAGAAAGGGACACCGGGGGACATAGAAGTGCCGGTTTGCAAAACGGACAACGGGGAAAATGCTCGGATGCATGAGACGAACATGTATGCAAATGAAATGCACATGATGCCATGATATGCAAAGCATGACACGCAAGCAATGACAAGGCAACAACAGCGAATAACTGGAGGACACCTGGCACATCGGTCTCGGGGCGTTACAAAGAATGAGCTGAAAACAATGTTTGTCGACAAAGAAAAGACACTAGAATTCATCGGTCGGTATGAGAAGATCAGGGAATATTGGGACGCATTTGTGGCCCACAAGACATCGGACAAGAGTAAGAAGATGTCAGCGACTAACATGATAAATTCTGCGAAGAAGGAGCATCACCATCGCACGGGGTCAGGTGGCTACCTCAAAGCCATGCCATTATGGGCCAAGGCTGAGAATGACCTGCTTGATAAAGGGGTCGAACCAGAGAAATTGAACTAGCCAGACCGTTGCCGGACTTGGTTCTTCGGGGTTGGCAGAACCTTGGACCCTGTAACAGGGAAGTGCATTTGGACAAACGAGCAACTGCGAATACCCGTCATGAAGCTTCAGGACTATATCGCTGCAACGCAGTAAGGGACGTTCGTTCCAGACAGAGATAACGACGAGCTCACAATGGCCCTCGGGAATCCTGAGCACCCTGGACGGACATGAGGCATGCTAGGCTCCGTTCCATGGAAGGCTGGTTTTCCGGACACAGGCGGTTACAAATGCCAGGAGAGGAGGAGGAACGTGGAGCATACCCAAATGCAGAAGCTGCACGCAAGGGTACAAGTGCTAGAGGAACAAGAAGCAGTTCACAGCAAGTGACCTACCGAAGCTACCGCGCCATCTCAGCGGAGAAGCAGCGTGGCTTCCACCGAGCTGCTTTAGCTGGAGCCTGTCTTCACGGCTCCTGCTAGCTACTCCGTGGATGCTATCACGGATTCTCAACATTGCCACCTTATGATGCAATGGCAGAAGTTCAAAGTTAAGGCAGCTGTCGGCTCTATTCGACCTCCTGAACCCGGCGCATCTTTTCACTACCGTCCAATTCCAGAAGGATATGCTAGGGTGACGGTGGACGAAATAACGGAGGGATTTGAGGAGCTCGAGCTTGACCACCCTACCGGTGAAGGGGAGACTCGGCTGGGTTCTGCTCTGAAGACTCCATGCCTATTGCGGATGGAGCTCATCAACCTTCCGAACTGGACGCCTTCGCCGCCTCCTCCTCCTCCTCCGGCGAGTCAGGGCACTCTGCCTCCTCCTCCGGTGAGTGATCGGGGCACTTTGCCTCCTTCTCCGACATGTGGCGGCACTCCGCCTCCTTCTCCGCCTGTGCCGGCGCGCCCGAGCAGCCAGCCTCCTCCTTCTCCGCCTCATTAGCAAGGGTGGAAGAGACACGCTGCCGCTCTTGCTGCTCCGGTGCATCGTAGTCCTTCTCCTCCGCCTCATAAGCAAGGAAAGAAGACGGCCGCAGCCGCTCCGTCTGCTCCGGCGTCTAGCAGTACAGCCAGAGGCGGGAGGCAATACAGATTCGTTCCATCTCTCAAGCCTCTAGAGAAGTTACCATACAAGAGGACCGTGGAGGAAAACGCGAAGATCGTGGAAGCCGAAGTGAGGGACTTCTTGGAAGCGGTGAAAGCAAAGAAACATCCACCTCCGGAGGAGAAGATAGATCCGGTGAAAGCAAAGCGCACTATCACTACCCTGAAGAAACCACCACCGTCTCCGCTGAAAAACAACTATGAGCGCATTACTGAAAAGTCATATATCGAATCAGAGTGGTCGGGAAGTACTATCATTGATCGAAGGTTAGGAGAACGACGAGCTAGGAAAAAAATTCCTCGCTCGGCCAACAAGCGAACCAATCGTGCCCCCCGCTTAAGGTGTCTAGCGATATCGCCGTTAATGATCCGAGGATGGTGCCTGGTTATACCAATCCTGGTGATTACCTGCCCGATGATGCACATTATGATATAATAGAGGTGGACGAACACAAATACCAGTACGGGAAGCCTCTCATCAGAGATGGAAGTCCTCCTCTAACAACGATGATGCGAAGATTCCATGATTGGTACATGAAAACCTGCAGAGAGTCAGAGGGGAAGGATACCTTGAGGTTGAGAGTTAAAGAGGAGCAAGACCTCGTTGGAATTGCACTGTTGACTGTTCCATTTGAGGAGTTCTTCCAGTGGTTCAATCAAAAGGCCCTTGATAAATTAATGGTCACTTGCTACTGTCTGTAAGTACTACTTCTGTCATTAAGTCTCTATATATAGCTCAGCTCTTTCATTGCATGTATATATGATTATCCTCACTATATTTTGCAGATTGAAGATCGTCGAATGCAGAAAAGCAGAAATCTATGATATTGGGTTCATTAACACAAATATCATAGATGAATTTACGGTTAAATTTCAAGCCAAAGAAACCGAGGCCAACTTGCTCAGATCGTTGCTAATAAATCAAAACAAAGATAAAATACTCTTTCCTTACAACTTCGAATGAGTGTTACTGTATTGTGCATATTTGGTTTCCCTTATTACTCAAGGTTATACTAATGTAATTGATGAGTTATGCATGCGTGCACAACTTCCACTATATTCTCCTAGAGATTAAGCTTGAGCAGGGACTAGTAACCGTTTTAGTTCCGAGACGAAAAGATCCCGAGACCTATGTGGACATGACTAAAATGCTCAAGAAGTAAGTTCAATCGATCATTATCGCACCATATCGGCAACTTTTTGTTCATTTCCTGATATCAAGTAATTGTTTTCTTTGTCTCGCAGGGTTTGGAAACTATTCACCGCAGAAGCTCCAGGACTGCCGGGGGGCCTGCGATTTACATACCCAAAAGTAAGTACTACTAGCTAGCTAGTTCCGTGCATCTCCCATTGATTCTAGATACTTTCATCAATGTCATTTATAATGCTTCATCATCAGTTTGATTGACCTCTATTTCTCATAAAGTGCTTGTGGCAGGAACCCGGGAATGATTTCTGTGGATACTACATCTGCGAGTTTATCTACAACGAGACTTGCAAAAATAAGCGGGGCTACTCTAAAAGACAATTTTGATGTGCGTAAGAAATAATATTCACAATTTCATTTTATTACACCATCATTTCTGTTGAGTTTCATTTATATATATGTATTGACCCCCTTCTTCAAATTAGACGTGGCAGATGCTGGATGAACTCCTACCACAAGATCGCATGAAAGCAATTCAAGAGGAATTGGAGGGATTCTTTCTTGATCACGTCATCAATGAAGCTGGAAAATACCATGTGAAAGTTGAGTTCAGATGTTAGGGGATTGTAAGAGATCTTATATTGTATATATATGTAGCCAGTAGCATCGGATAGATATACGAAAACTTGTTGCTCGACCAATTTGTCGGAGAAGGAGAGGTCGATATCATTTCTCTCTGTATGCATATGTTCATGACGAACTTCTATACTTAATGGTTTCCTTCATTAATTTTCTTACTAGCTATAGCGTGTCGAGTACTCTCTATACGTATAGTGCATAGCGTCGACCAAGCACGGAGATAAGAGAGGACACTTCTCTCTATTAGCTAGCTAACACAATATATGAAACACCTATAAATTAACCCTACAAAACCCCCAACCCCCCCCCCCCTTCAAAAAAAACAAAAACCCTAGCCACTGAACTGCTAATGCGTGGTAGCATGTTGGTCCCGGTTGCTGCTACCAATCGGGACAAAAGGCCCCCCCTGCCAGGGCAAGCCGCAGCAGCCACGTGGAGCCTCATCTGTCCCAGTTGGTGTAAGAACCGGGACTAAAGGTTTAGGGCTTTAGTACCGACCCTTTAGTCCCGGTTCCCCAACCGGGAAAAATGGGCCTTACTAATTGGGACAAATGGCCCTTTTTCTACTAGTGTTCTATCATTCTGAAATTCATTCATACAATCTTGTCATACCACTAACATACTGAAATTCATACAATCCTGTCAAAGTATATTGATTACTAAGTACTAGCAATCCTCAAACTCACGCACGAACATATCACACATGCATTACTTCAGAGTTCAGACAGAAGCGCTGGCGGAGCTCCTGCCTCCGAGCAGTCGACGACGCGATGGGGCTCTTGACGGGGCGATCCGACCGGCAGACACATCTCTCTTTATTTATAACAAGGCAAACATTGTGATTTTTGTGCTCATATATGTTGCATCATAGTTGCAAGCTCCTCACAAAATGCCAGTAATGCTCTCTTGCATGATCTGAGTTGAGAGATTGCTTGGAAGGATCTTGGTGACTTACATTTTTTCCTAGGTATTGAAGTTAAGAATACTAAAGATGGTATAGTGTTGAATCAAGGAAAATATGCCACTGAACTTCTAACTCACATGGGAATGAAGGATTGCAAACCTTCACCCACACCATTGTCTTCTTTAGAATAACTTTCAACATATGAAGGAGAACCACATAATGAGGAGGAGAGCACAAAATATACAAGTGTTGTTGGAGCCCTACAATACTTGACTTTGACACGACCAGACAAGTCATTTTCTCTAAACAAGGTTTGTCAATATCTGCATGCTCCTACCTCCACTCATTGGACATATGTCAAAAGGATAATACGATACATTAAACACATTGTGAGTTTGGGGCTTCAGTTCAGACGTTCTAATTCTACATTTGTTAGTGCCTTCTCTGATGCTGACTGTGCAGGATGTAGTGATGACAGAAAGTCAACTAAAGGATTTGTAGTGTTCTTTGGTTCAAATCTTATTTCTTAGAGTGCTGGAAAACAAGCTATGGTGTCGAGATCAAGTACAGAGGCCGAGTACAAGTCACTAGCTAATGCAACAGCTCAAATTATTTGGTTGGGAATCATTGCTTCATGAGATAGGAATCAAGCAATATCGTCCATCCTGTTTATGGTGTGACAATTTTGGAGCAACTTATCTTTCTGCTAATGCAGTGTTTCATGGCAGAATCAAACACATTGAGATTAATTTTTATTTTGTAGGTGAAAGAGTTGTAGAGAAGAAGTAGGACATACGGTTCATTCCATCCAAGGATCAAGTGGCAGATGGGTTCACTAAATCCTAGCCAGTCAAGCCTTTTGAAGAATTCAAGAGAAATCTCAACATAAGATAGTTTAGATTAAGGGAAGGTGTTAGAGTTCAAGTCCATATACTTCATGTAATCTTAACTACCCTCCCGTATCGTTCTCTGTCTCTCTCTGTAAACGAACCAGGATCGGTCTCTACCATCGATCTTTCTTGTACACTACTGCACAGGTTGTTTTGCCCTCGATATAATAAACACACGGGGTTCTCCAAGGAGAGTAACAACGCTTCCCAACATCCTCTTACAACATAGTCATACGAGACACTTACAAATGATACAAAATAAAGGAAAAAAAAGCACCGCCGGCTGCCAGCCCCTGAATCTCGCCCAACTATGGAGGAACAAGCCTGCAGCGCTACGGTTGCGGACCAAGGGCTGGACAGCCAAGGCAGGACTTTCAAAGCAGCGTCGATGCGGGCCATAGGACAGCGCAATGCATGAGCATGGGAGCTGCAAGATGTGGCACACCACACACTATTAGGAAAAACCCTAGCGGAAAGTAGTGGCTACTCTCGGGTGTAGTACACCCGAGCAGGGGCGGAGCCAGGCTAACACTGCGCCCCGGGCCTGCTTCGTCGCTACAGTGTTAAACAGTGTCCAAACAGTGCAAAATCACTACAGTTAACAAAGAAACAAAACTTCACGCCCCAGGCACAGGCCCCCCCGGCCTGGGTCCTGTCTCCGCCACTGCACCCGAGATAGCAAAAGATTGAAAAAATGTGATCAACCATTGTCCAAAAAATCTAAACTTTTGGGACATAAAACATTATCAGATGTGTGAGGTCCTTGCAAAATTTCATCTAAATATAACATCTGAGGAGCTCTCACCAAAAATAACAAAATCACTGCTCAAACAGTGCACAAAACTTTCAGCAGCGATTTTGTTTTTTTCGGTGAGAGCTCCTCGGATGTTATTTTTCGATGAAAATTGACAAGAACCTCAAACATATGATAAAGTTTGATGTAGCAAAATTTCAGATTTTTTGGATTTCGTTTGATAAACTTTTTTCAAAGTTTTTGCTAACTCGGGTGTAGTACACCCGAGAGTAGAAAATCCAGTCTCAAACCCTAGCTGTAGCACGACCTAACTTTTAGTAGTACCAGGGTCTGATCCCGCGTTACTGCTACTCCTACGTAGCAGCAATGTGGGTCTAACCTGCGCAACTGCTACACCAGCGTTGTTGATATTCACCGTCCCCGCGCTACTGCTAATATTTCCTGTGTTTTCTTCTTCTACGTATTTACTCTGTATTTGTATATATTTTATACAATAGTCTCATCATATCATACACATAGTATATATATACCCCATTAACTATTTTTAAACAGTAGCAATTAAGAGGTTCTGAAAGAAACACGAAGTAGATCAAAGTGGATGGATTTACAAAAGCACGAACCAAACAGCTCCCAAGTTGTAAAGCGTAAGCTTATATATATAGTACTACATTACTTCTACCATACTGAAATTCATACAATCTTGTCATGATACTATAGCATACTGAAATTCATACAATCCTGTCAAAGTATATTAATTACTAAGTACTAGCAATCCTCAAACTCACGCACGAACACGTCACACATGCATTACTTCAGACAGAAGCGTTGGTGGAGCTCCTCGTCTCCACGGGCGTCGAGTCGGCCTCCGAGCAGTCGACGAGGCGATGGGGCTCTTGACGGGGCGATCCGACCAGCAGTGGGAGTTCCGCCGTTGCTTCCTTGGGCGCGTCATCGTGCAGGTGCAGGTCTTCTACTGGGAAGCGGAGGACGTCCGCCATCGCCATGGAAGCGAAGAGACGCATGTTGAAGAACGACATCTCCTGGGAAGATGGATCGATTGGCTACTTGGCTTTGGTCGACTGGGCCCTCGTTTCGTTTCTTGCACGCTGTCAATGGATACGGTGCCTATCGAGCCTGCCCTGCCGTCATATATATATAGTGGGGAGTGCCAGGCATAGGGGAATCCGAAGTCGACAGGGAGAACGGGACGATCGAACCAACATGATCCGGATCTGATCTGAACTCCGAATCCGAAACGGTTCCAACGGCGCGCGGAGAAGCAAACGCGAACGATCGATGTCGATATGATGACGGAAGGAATAATTCCTGATGGGCCACAACAGCCCTTGACTTGAACAGCAGCATGCGTACGCGAAACCAAGGCCCGACCCCGCTGCCAAAATACGTACAGGTCTCCTGCCTCACGTCTGCCTAAACGTCTGGGCAAAATGGGTGAATGACCACTCGGAATGACCGTGGGGATGGCCCTACAAAACGTCTCATACAAACTTCCTCTAATTCGGCCATTTGGTGCATTGAAATGGGGGATTTCTTTCAGTTCGCAATCCACCTAGGGTTCATCCCAATAGACCTATGGTTCGCCACCGGGGCCAGGACCGATCCTGAGGGGGTGGCAGGGGGGCGGCCGCCCAGGGCCCCCGAAATCTAGGGGCCCCCTCCAGGGTTCGCAAGGAGCCCATGGCCCAGACCATAAGGAGGCATCGACCTAGACGCACGGAGAAATCCCTGTTTTCCTTCTTCCCATCGCGAGTTCGCCGCTTCGCGACGATCCTATTCCCCCGAGGGCCCCGATCGCGAGTCGCGACGCCGATGTAGATTGCTCTCTGCCATGCGGCCGGCTGATCTTCCTCCAGGTCCCCGGTCCCGTTGTGTTATCCCCCGTTCGTGAGATGCCTCTCATGTGCAAGACGAAGCCACCCCACTTATAAGGTCATCCCTAACCTCCTCTTTCTAGTTGGTCACGTTCATATGGTGCAACAGCAGTTAGATCTTAGAAGGTCTCGCATATGATGCAGTACAAAATTTTAATTTTATGTGCCCGTTGCTCTATTTCTTACTTCAATCTGGGCTTTGTCGGCACAGCACCAATCGCCTTATCTACTGAAAAAGTTGCCTGCTATGTGTTCGACTGTCGTTTTTTGCATTCTCTCTCCAAATCATCATGATTGCAAATTTAACTTAAAAATTGGAAGAAGGTCTCAGCTATACACACATAACTTCAATCCAAACATGGTTATATAATAAATCCACTCAGACTCCCGTAGTCGTCGGGTAGGTAAATGATCTTTTATTGTTGCAAATGAAGCTTTTAAACTTTAAACCTTTCATCTTGATGTTTGCCCTCTATCAGGTATTCGATTTGTCTAATTAAGTAAAGTAATACACTACTTACAATTTTTGTTTTATTTTGAAACAATAGACAATAATAAGTTAGGTAAAGGAATGAATCTAAAAAGAAATGAGATTATTATTTTGATATTTATAGTAGGGGCCCCGGGTTGTAATTTCGCCCTGGGCCCTCGAAATATCAGGACCGGCCCTGACCGGGGCTCGGGAGGAAGAGCATGGACGTCGGGGCTCGGGCGGGATCGGGACGTACGAAGAGCATATGGGGGCTAGGGCGGGAGAAAAATACATTCAAGTTGCAGCTTCGAAGGAAGAACAAGGGCGCCGGTGCTCGGGAGGAGACGAAGCAGCGACGAGGCGCCGGGCTTCGGACGAAGATGGCGATGACGCGACGTCACCGACGGTAGGCGACATCGACAGGGACCTCGAGCGGAAGAGTGGTGTAAGATAGTGCGGAAATGGGTGGCTGGGCGGGACGATAAGACGAGCTTAGTAGTAGCGAGGGTCAAGACACCCACGCTATTGCTCAACTACCCCACGCTAAGTGTGGCCCACCTGCTGGCCCCCTGTATATACGGTAGCAGCGCATGTTTGTTAGCCTACGCTACTGTTACTATTTTATTTGTAGCACGAGTTTTTCCCCAACGCTGCTACTATTGCTAGCCCCGGAACGTACGATGGGGATAACTTAGCGGTAGTGTAGGCATATAGGGTCGGCGTTACTGCTAAATCCTACCTGCAACGCGGTCTACTGGCCCGCGCTATTGCTAATTAATAGTAGCGATGGCTGACAACCCCTCGCTACTACTACTATTCTACCTTTTTTTCCCTGGTAGTGGCATGGGAGTAAGAGCTGGAGCAGTCAAGCATAAGGCTAGAACACGAGAATACGGCCGGTCAGCAGGAGCAAGGGAGCCATGGGATACAGGAGGATTGAGTAACCTAGCATGAGGCGAGCACAGGAGGAAAGATCAGCTGAACAATCAAGAGGCGGGCGCATGGGGACGGAAGCAGTTGGACAATCAAGAGCGTTCTGAAATTCTTTTTTTTTATGGGAAATACAGGGAGTTTTATTCAGCAAAGGCTCCGGCAGTATCTGCCAAGAGACTAGGTACAAGAAAGCTAGGTTTCGACTCTAACCAGCAGTCCGTCACATCTAGAGTGCTCGCTTGCCTAGCACACAGATGGGCGGAGGTGTTTGCTGATCTAGAAACATGCTGAACAACAAAAGAAGTAAAAGACAAGGCATGCTCCCCTATTTCATCTAAGATAGGCGCCACTACTGTCCGAGAAGATTGACGCAAATTCCAGAAGTTGACAAGGTGTTGGCAGTCAGTTTCCATGATGATTTTGGAGAAACCTCGCAGCTTTGCAAACAGGACACCGTCTCGCAAAGCGAGAGCTTCAGCAATTAGCGGATATGAGATCCCATTGTATGGTTTACACCAAGCTGCCAAGAACGCAGAACGAGTTCTCGCGACTCTCCACCGCCACCCCGACGAGCATCCATAGCTATGCTACCATCGGTATTAATCTTCACCCAGTTCTCATCCGGGGGACGCCAGCCATGGCCAGGCAGAATCCGAGCATGCCCACGTGGAATATCAAGTAAAGCAAGTGCATCGCGGGTCATGATCATGGACTGAACAGGGTTGGTAGCTCCTTTGTCATGTGTGATGTTATTGCGGGAGGTCCAGATAGCCCACATGATGGAGACCAACTTTGCCCTTTCCGATTCAGAGAAGCGAGGATCACATAAAATGTCCTTCTTCCAAGTAAGAGGATGTAGGTCCGGTCGTTTGATTTGCAACCACTCTGGCACCTCATCCGAGAATTTCCTTGCATGAGAACAGTGCATGAGAGCATGCATCAAGGTCTCATCAGTGTGCATGCATAACTTGCATGTGCTTTCAGTAGATATGTGGCGATGCTTTAGCAAGGATTCAACTGGTAGAATTCCTCGCAGCACTCGCCACCAAAACACTTGTATCTTGGGCATTACTTGGAGTTTCCACAACCGAGACCACAACTGTTTTTCTGTCTCTGAGGTTTCCGTATGCGTCCCTTCCTCTAGAGCTTTATGCTCGTTCTGATTCACAAGAGAGCGATACGCAGATTTTACAGTGTAGGTCCCAGACTTCTCAAACGCCCAGGCCAATATATCTTCATGTCCACCCGTTCTGATCGGTATATTTAGGATTGCATCTGCATCAGGGGGAATGAATATTTGTCTGATAACATCGACTTTCCACATACCAATATCATTATCAATTAAGTCTGACACCAAACTTACTTGTGCATTACCGATTCTAGTAGGTATCATGGCCACAGTACTGGGAATCCACTTATCCTCCCATATGGAAATCGTCGTTCCAATACCAACATGCTTTATCAGACCGGTCTGCAGGGCTTTCCTTCCCTCGATAACTGCTCGCCTAGTAGCTGAGGAACTTTTAGGCGTTGTAGCTTGCATAAAATCGGTGAACGGAAAGTATCTCCCTTTCAGTACCCGAGCACACAGAGAATTAGGTTCTGTCATCAACCTCTAGCCATGCTTGCCTAACAAAGCTAGGTTGAACAGTTCTAGGTCCCGGAATCCCATTCCTCCACTGATTTTCGGTTGTGACATTGCATCCCAGGCCAACCAATTCATAGATCGGCGATCTAAGGATGAACTCCACCAGTATTTTTCCATAAGCGACACCAAGCTTTTACACACCTTCTTCGTCAATTTGAAACAGGACATGCTAAAGGTTGGTATAGCTTGTGCCACAGTTTTTAATCTAACTTCTCTTCCCGCACAAGAAATCATGCGTTCTGAGCCTCCTTGGAGCTTGCTACGGATTCTCTCTCGAATATGATTAAAAGTGCCACTCGTAATCCGCCCCACTGCAGTGGGAAGACCCAGATATCGTTCGCTGAATGCCTCAACCGAGATATTCAGAAGTTGCTTTAGCCTTTGACGGGTTGTAGCAGGAGTATTCGGGCTAAAATAAATTGAACTATTTTCCTTGTTTATTGCTTAACCCGAACATTCCCCATAAATCCGCAAAATATCATTCAGCCGGTGGCCACTCTGTTCCAATGCTTGCATAAAAATTAAGCTGCCATCCGCGAAGAGTAAGTGGTTTATCCACGGCGACCGATAACTCACTCGAATCCCTCTATCCACTTGAGCCCCCCCATAATTATTCAGCAAGGACGTAAACCCCTCGGCACACAAGAGGAAGAGGTATGGCGATATAGGATCACCTTGCCTTAAACCACATGAAGGGGTGAAGAAAGGCAGCAGTTCGCCATTAACCCGAATAGAAAATCTCATTGATGTCACACACTTCAGGACCAATCTCACGAACTCTGCACCGAAACCCAATCTCAACATGATTGACTTGAGATAGTGCCATTCCACCCGGTCGTACGCCTTCATCATGTCTAATTTCACTGCACACACTGCATTTGCCCCCTTCTTCCGTCTCCTCATAGCATGCACACTTTCATGTGCAATTAACACATTGTCAGTGATTAGGCGGCCAGGGACAAAAGCACTCCGTTCATCACTAATAACCTCGTCCAAACACTGTCTTGTACGGTTAGCAATAGCCTTGGCAGCTATTTTGTACAAAACCGGACACAAAGAAATAGGACGGTATTGTGATATTTTTTGTGGAAATTGTACCTTTGGGATCAGCGTAATGGAAGTATCATTCATACCCTCTGGTAGTTATCCTCCATTCAAGAAATCCAGCACAGCCGGAACAATGTCATCTTTCAAGAAATGCCAGTGACATTGGAAAAAACCCGCCGTAAACCCATCCACTCCCAGGTGTTTCGACGGAGCCATTTGAAAGAGAGCGTGTCTGACTTCCTCTTCGGTGTAAGGTTTTTCTAGCTCATCATTCATGGCATCTGTCACCCGGTGAGGGACATGCTGTAATAATTCGTCAGGTGGATGAAACCCTCTTGACGAATATAAAGCTTGATAAAAGGCTAGAACCTCCGCCTGATCCTCTTCTGCAGAACTGCATTTTGAGCCATCCGCACGTTCCAGCCCCTCAACTTTGTTCATGCGTTTACGTTGTGAGGCCTGGGCCTGGAAGTAGCCCGTGTTTCTGTCCCCCTGTCGTAACCATGTGACTCGGGACCTCTGACGAATCCAAATCTCTTCTTGCTGGAGTGCAAGTTTCAGCTGTTTAGTGACCTTTTTTTCTTCATCGGACGGTCCCCTTCCAACTGACCGCTCCCGCAGCCATGTAAGCTTCTCACGCAGTTTGCGGATTTTATGCGCCAAGCAACCAAACTCTCGTGCTCCCCAGGATGATAAGTCTTCTTGTAGTTGCTGCAACGCTTGGTTAACCCCTTGCAAACCATGAACTCCAGCACATCTGTTCCATTTATCAAGAACTAGCTTGTCATAGTCGACATGCGTTTGCCAAACGTCTTCGTACCGAAACGGCCGAGGCCCTCTCATTCGATTTTCCCCAAGTCGCTCCCGGAGATCCGCCATGACGAAACAGTGGTCGGACTCCGTAGCCACAATGTGTCGCACTTTGATGTTTTCAAACATGCTCATCAAAGCTGCATTGCCAAAAGCTCTGTCAATTCTGGCTTTGACATTTGACCCCCCTGATTGTCTATTATCCCATGTATATTCAACTCCTGTCCAACCCAAATCAGTAAGCATACATTCATCAGTGACTTCCCGGAAGGCACGCATCTGCCACTCAGGACGTGGTGTTCTCGAGAAGTGTTCAGAACCAAACAATGTTTCATTAAAATCTCCGATGCACATCCAGGCATCATGCTGAATTGCATAAAGTGTTCTCATGAATCTCCAACTATGGTGTCTATCCTCAACCCGTGGAGCTCCATAGAAACCGGTTACTCTCCATTCCTTAGCTAAGTTATTCTTCCTCCGCACCATAACATCAATATGGCCGGCACTGTAGTTCTTTAACTCCACATCAAAATCAGCTGTCCAGAACAAGCCAATCCCTCCGCTGAGTCCCACACTGTTAACTGTGAAACAGCCCGCAAAACCCAATAAATTATGTAGGCTTTCCACTCTTGCTGCTGCTATCTTTGTCTCCATAACGAAAAGGAGACCGGGCACTTCTTGCTTCACAATACTGCAAAGCTCGTGAACTGCCCCGGGGTTCCCAAGCCCCCGGCAGTTCCAGCTCAAACAACTCATTGACCCGGGTAGGGTTGTCTAGCAGCCTCTGCCAAATTCTCGAGCCTAGCTGGATTCGAAACAGGACGCCACCTTCAAGGTGCCATCACTATTTTGGGTGGCCAAGTGTGGGTTCCCTCTCTATTGAGAGGAGTCTGTAATTCAACAATGAAAAATTGACATGAATGACTAAGAAACAATACCGAAATACAAAATTGTCTAAGAAACAACACTAAACCTTAAAAGCTGAACAACTTTCAATCCCGACTCCCCTCAAACTAGTTTATTGTAAACCGTTTCACCCACCCGGTCAGCATCCACATCAATCGCTACTTCAACAGCCAAAAAATTCATTAACAAAAATAGATTTTTTTTTCTTCTAAAAATGCTAAATGATCACTACTAGACTAATCATTCTTTGAAAATTTCATAGTTCTTGTCAAAATAGATTAAAACACAATATAAAAATACATATTCAGGTCCTTCTTTTTCCAATTTTTGACGAAAAGATGGAAGAGTCTACAAAATCGAATAGTTTTATAAAATGAACACTACCATGTTGATCATTCTAAGAAATTTCAAAGTTTTACTAGAGAGATTAAGAAAATATAAGGACAATAAATATATATTACAACCTTTTTGGGTAATATTTTGACTAAAAAAATGGAAGTGTCCACTAAAAATTGATAAAATTCTCTAAAATGAAAACTAGAATTTTGATCATTTTTAGGAAACCAAAATCCAAACATATTAAAAAATACAATCAAAATACACAGTCAAGGCCTTTTTTAGTAACTAGATGATGCCCGCACATTGTTGCGGGCATATTTTGCAACATTTCAATGAGGTTCTAGTTATATGGAACATGAATATTTGAAATAATATTTGTTGAAAGTATATAACAATTAATTTGTAAACATCATAAATAGAATGGAATTTTACATGAATGCATGTTTACATGTTGAAGTGGATTTTTAATATGCATAGTCGCATGTTGAGGTGAGCCATTTTCTATGAATGTTGAATGATGAGGTGGCATGCTTGCATGTTGAACGAAATAACACTACCATGTTGATCATTCTGAGAAAGCTTCAAACTTTATTGCTAAAGAGATTAAGAAAATAGAAGGAAAATACATATCTAGTATAACTTTTTTGGGTCATATTTGACATAATAATGGAAGTTTCCATTAAAACACTACTGGAATTAGCTTATTTGCCGTCTGCCAGTTCTTTGCCGTCTACTGCCTGATGACAAAGAAGGTCTTCGCCATCAGATAAGAGAAAGCTGATGTCAAAGAATGAGCGGACGATGAAGACCATGTTTGCCGTCAGCCTGCTCTTTGTCGTCTGGTAGCAGACGGCATAGAAGCTTTGTCGTCTACAAGCGGACGACAAAGAGGGAGGGTGGAGGACTACCTAGGATGACCTAACGGCCACTTTTTTGCCGTCTGCTAGCAGACGAAAAAGAAAGTGGCCGTTTTGACGGCCGTTTCCCCCCGGCCCCACCCCACTGGGTAGGCTCTTTGTCGTCTGCTAGCAGACGACAAAGAGCTGTGACCTAAGTGAAATAGGGCCGGCGCCCGCGCCCCACCCCTTTCTCCCTCCCACCTCTCTCTCTCTCCCGGCCCGCTGCCCCCCGCCACCCCGGTGCCTCGCTGCCCCGCCGCCACACCCCTCCACCCTGGTGCCTCGCTGCCCCACCCCGCCCCCGCCGCCCCGGCGCCCCACAAACCGATACAGTTTTGGATCGGGCCGTGCCCTAGACCTCGGCCAACACGTCGCCTGGGATCGATCGACAAAGCGGCCATCACTGTCGCTGTCACAGAGGAGGGAGGGAAGGGGGCGTTCGTGCTCGCGTCCGGTTCAAGGGAGAAGGGCGGAGTTGTGACGAGAGACCCTCGCCGGCCGGCATGCAAAACGCCGTGCTGGCGTTCCCCGCGCCGTCCGGCGGAGGTGCGGGCAGAGACGGCAGGGTCGGGGGCGGGGGCGGGGGCGTCGTGATGGTGAAGCGAGCGGCCCTAGTGGCGTGCCTGACCTGGCCGCTCTGCTGCCGCCTGCTCCACGACGCCGCCACCATCACCGAGTGCCTCCACACCTATGAGTTCCCCCCACCGCCACCATAACACAGCCTCTGAAATCTGCATCCTTCCTCGCATACTTGCCTCCATGGCCGTGAATCCGTGATGATTTGGGTTGGGTCGCACGTCCTTTTGATGTAAAATCGTGGGAGGATCGGGACGACCAGCCTACATGGATGGCAGCTTTTTGTATGTGTGCCTAAATGTGTATGCTGGTAATTTGTTGATTAGAGAATGTGAAATTGGTTTGGTTGGTCTCTGAGTATAGAGGACCCTTTTAGTGTTGAAATTTCGATCTTGGTTACGGGCTTACAGTTTGCTGCCAATTTCTTCTGTGTTCACACCTTGTGTGCATCCAATACAACCAGGGGGTGAATCAGCTTTAGTTATAGAAACATATATCATGCGTTTTTTTAGAGATTTGATCTGGATAAGTGGATACTACTGAAACAATAACAATATCTAATATTCAGTTGATTGTCTTTTGCAGGAATAAAAATATCTAATATCCTATTTGTAGAATCTGCAGCGTCACTCAAAACTCTGAATCACACTGGCCTCCGCACAAAGTTTCAGGGAAACAAAATCTACAAGTCTTGCCGATTTATACTTGAATGTGCGTGTCGATTCCTGGTCATATCAAGGATAACTTTCATGGATATTTGATGGCATTTACACATACACCATTATTATTCTATCATAGCCTACATGGAATTAAAGTTTATCCCTTTGGGAAGAAGAATAGGGATGATAGTAGGATATATTTATGATGTTAGAACTACTAATCTTAAAATTGTTAACTGCCTTTAATAAGAACCCACACCTTCGCTATGGAAAAAATATATTTGTTACCTCGTAGTAATAAAAATGGTGTGCTTTAAACATGGTTGCTACAAAACACATGAGCGGAGATTGAGCTGAGACACACACACACACACACACATATATACACATATATATACATATATATACAGGGTCGCGATATTCGTCACCCTGGATGAGGAATTCTTATTCCTCACCCCAGTCCACCCCTACGCCACACTAATCCAAAGCATGTGAAGTAAACATACGTCATTGGACAAGAAAGCAGACCCGCAAGAAGTACCGTGAGGTAATTTTATGGGGAGGAGGTGGCGACCAGACCAGCGCCCACTACAGCCAACACAAAAGCGTCAATGTAAATTTACCTCACACAGTTACGGTCATGGATCAACACGCTTGCCCACGATGTGCCTCCAGCCGTCGATGCAAGTAGGGCAGATAGGTTATGCCCATGCACTTACGGAATGCACTGATTACAAATCGATAAACACCTTTTCCAAAATGACAGCTAGCTTGGACTTACAAAGCTAGAAACGTAGTTTACGTCCATGGGTCAGGAAGTTCATCTTACGAAAAACTGGACCCGCTTATGTTAGTATAATTATACTACTATTAAATTTCAGGTCTGCTCAATACACATAGAGACCGTGTTCCTGATATTGGGCGTATTTTATACCAGGTCTCCTACCAACATACCAGGTCTCTTTGCAAAATAAAAGACCCACCTCGCCTTGTAAAAAAAAGATATCCCTTGTTATTGGTGGTTCAATAAGACATTCGAAAGCTAGTAGAATATTCTTCTCCAAGGGGCAACAACTTGTTGAGATGGAATAAATGTTACTAGTAAATATGGCAAAATCAAAGTTAATGCCAACAAGTTTCTTGTCAAAAAATTCACATCAAAGGGATGCATGTTGCGCGGTTATAGAGGTTATAGTGGCAATACACATGAGTGGCTCCATTCTCAATGCTAAAATGCATTCAGTTGATAAGGATTCCCCAAAAGCGGGGCAATATGTGAAATTACATCAGTATACTTGCAAACATAGACAGATCACACACATTGTAATTTTGCTAATGGAGAGACCTTCAGCTCTGATCCCGAAGTTAATATTCCTCCGTAACAATGTAGTTATGCCCAACCTTTCCGGTCACACACACACACACACACACACACACACACACACACACATGGATCAGGGACTGATTACATGCCACAATTACAACATGAGCACGAGCTTCAGCAAACAAACAGGGCGAAAGACAGAAAATGTGTTGACTGCTTAACCTGTATAGAAGACATTTGTACTACAGTAATGTCCCTACGATCTACATACTAAAAATATAGCAAACATCCTGGCAATTGGATTATAAAACAGAACAACGAAGACACTGGAGTATATACTTCCAATCAAACTCAATTATCAACGAAATCGAGCCACTAATTTAAATGGGCAAAAAAGGATTTGATTATGGTAACCAATCCGAACACAAGGTAATGGTGGCTCCCTGCTTGAGGTCGGTGAAACATTGGGCATGCCATTTATACGGCCCTCTCCATCTGAAAGGGAGAACGGCGAGACAACCACCAAGAAAGTCAAAGTGTGACTGGGATATGGAGGATACTTCTTCCCAGAAACCATATGGTAGGTACCAGACACTGTGCGATAGGCAGAAACGGCTTACCTCGTATGAGGGGACGTGTTACGTGTTATATAGCAGGGGCGCAATAACCCTGAAGTGCATACAATCGGTTGGAGAGAATCCAAGTTACATCTTGAGGAAGAAGAAAGGGAGGAGATAGACCTAGCTAGTTACAACAGATAAGAATCCGGCTAACTACCTCCTAACTAACTATCACGCATATCTCAGATCTCTCCTGTCACGTTATAACGTACATGCGCCATATATATGTATTGTGTTTGACACACTCCCTTAATCACAACTTGGACAAGTTGAGATTATGTTTGAAGTCTTCAAAGCTTCGTACAGGCAAGGCCTTTGTGAAACCATTTGCAACTTGATCTCTGGAATGCACAAAGCGAATGTCAAGTTGTTTCTGAGCAACCTTTTCTCTGACAAAGTGGAAATCAATCTCTATATGCTTTGTTCTTGCATGAAAAACTGGATTGGCAGAAAGATAGGTGGCACCAAGATTGTCACACCATAAACATGGAGCTTGTGTACTCTTAACACCGAGCTCCTTTAACATAGACTGAACCCATATTATTTCTGCTGTAGCATTTGCTAATGCTTTATACTCTGCTTTTGTACTTGATCTAGAGACAGTAGCTTGTTTACGTGCACACCATGAAATCAGGTTAGGTCCAAAAAATATTGCAAACCCACCAATTGATCGTCTGTCATCTAGGCAGCCTGCCCAGTCAGAATCAGAAAAAGCACTGACAAGACTGGAGGATGATTTGTTGAAGTTCAACCCAATGCTCAAGGTGTTTTTGATGTATCTGACTATACGTTTGGCAGCTGTCAGATGAACAGTAGTTGGTGCATGAAGAAACTGACATACTTTGTTAACAGCAAAAGAAATATCAGGCCTAGTAAGAGTAAGATATTGCAATGCTCCTACTAAACTTCTGTATTTTGTACTGTCCTCTTAATTCAAGAGTGTTCCTTCTGTAAGAGATAATTTTTCTGAGCTGAATAAGGGAGTAGGTGAGGGTTTACAACCTTGCAGACCAGCCTTTTTAACCAAATCAGTTGCATACTTTTCTTGAGAGAGATGAAGTCCTTCTTTGTGTCTCTTCACCTCAATTCCAAGAAAATAGTGCAAGTCTCCAAGATCCTTCAAGGCAAAATCTGCACCTAAATCTTTCAACAGTCCTGTAATGGCTTCATTAGATGAGCTTGTTACAATAATATCATCAACATAGATGAGAACAAAGATGCAAGTATTGGACTTGTTGTAGATAAACAATGAGGTGTCAGATTTTGATGGAACAAACCCAAGTGTCTGCATTTTATGGCAAAGGCGAGAATACCATGCCCTTGGAGCTTGCTTCAACCCATATAGTGCCTTGTCCAATTTGCACACATATGAGGGAACACTTTTGCTTTCAAACCCAGGTGGTTGTTTCATGAACACTTCCTCTTCCAGAACACCATGAAGAAACGCGTTCTGAACATCTAACTGTCTAAGACTCCAGCCTCTAAAGATAGCTATAGATAAAACAAGACGGATGGTAGCAGCTTTTACAACTGGACTGAAAGTGTCCTCATAGTCTATACCATACCGTTGTTTGAAACCCTTTGCAACGAGCCTGGCCTTATAACGATCAATGGTTCCATCAGATTTTCTTTTAATTCTGAATACCCACTTGCAATCAATTAAATTCTTACCATGCTGTGGAGGAACCAAGTGCCATGTTTTGTTTTTCTTTAGAGCCATGTACTCTTCATGCATAGCTTTTCTCCATTTGTCATCACCAAGTGCTTCTTCTACTGTATTCGGTTCACCTGGTTCTTCTGTGGAACAAATCATGCCATACTTAGTCATGTGTTTGTAATTAACGGGTTTTGTCACACCTTTTTGTAGTCGAGTGTGTCTCGGAGATGAGGAAGGTAAATCTGTAGCAGCAGAAGATCCAGCATGCTGCACAGGAGATCCCGAGACCAAATCAGCATTGGAGTCAGCGGACGCGAGGCCAGTCTGATCTTATGTGGCCAGCGTTCGCGACTCAGCCCTTGCGATGGCCGTAGAAGATCCCGGCCGCTCATCATGCGCCGATGATTGCAGATCAGAGTGGAGTTCCGCGCCAGTCGGCTGGGTGGTGTGCGCAGGAATATCTGCGCCGGATCCCGCGCCTGCGCTGGGCCCCGCTTCGGTGGAGCGTGTCGGAGGCCGCCGCTTGTAGCACACGGGCTGGCCACGGAAACACGCACCGCTCGGGCCAGCGGCTGCACGCCACGTGTCTTCCGTGGGTTCGGAGCCGGCGCGTGTGCCCGCAGTAGCTGTGCCCTCGCCTGCGGCAGCGGATCCCGAGGGAAATCCTGCAGCTGCTGATCCCGGGGAGAATCTGATTTCCTGACGCGGAACAGATCCCGAGGAGAATCTGTCTCCTGGTTCGGAACACATGAAATAAGGCCCGATTTTTTCACCGTTTGGGCCGTTTTCAACTTCATTTTCTTCGCTGTTTCCTCCTGTTTCATCAGCACATACTTCATGTTCACCATTAGTAAGGTTAGTCAACAATGGATCATTAATATTGTTCCCCCCGTGATCAAAACCAGTGAGGTGAGGTGGCAAAAGAAGAATTTCTTTTCGAAGTAGTGCACCGGCATTTGGATGAAGATCAGCAAAGGGAAATTTGGTTTCGTCAAAAACCACATCTCTAGAGATATAGACACGGCCAGTAGAGACTTCAAGGCATTTTACACCCTTGTGTTGGGCACTATAGCCAAGAAACACACATTGTGTGGACCGAAACATGAGTTCGTGGTTATTATAAGGACGGAGATTTGGCCAACATGCACATCCAAAAACGCGAAGAGATTTATAATCTGGTTTGGTGTGGAGAAGCCTTTCAACAGGAGTTTCATTGTTGATGACGTGACTAGGGAGCATATTGATTATGTGAACAGACGTGAGGAAAGCTTCATCCCAAAATTTGAGAGGCATAGAAGCTCCGGCTAGAAGAGCAAGCCCAACCTCAACTATGTGGCGGTGCTTGCGTTCGGCCGAGCCATTTTGTTGGTGAGCGTGAGGGCATGACACGTGATGTGAAATACCGAGAGTTTGGAAGAAGGAATTGAGTTTCTCGTATTCCCCTCCCCAATTAGATTGTACGACAATGATTTTGCTGTCAAACTTGTGTTCAACAAGAGCTTGAAAGTTTTGGAAAACTTGAAAAACCTCGGATCGTTTCTTGAGAAGATAGATCCAAGAGAATTTGCTATAGTCATCAATAAAGCTAACATAGTATGTGTGTCTACCAACAGAACTGGGGGCCGGACCCCAAACATCAGAAAAGATTAATTGCAATGGTTTTGTGGAGACACTAGTGGATATAGGATAAGGTAACTGATGACTTTTAGCTCTTTGACAGGAATCACAAATTGTTTCATCATGACGCTCACCAACAAACGGGAGCTTATTCTTCCTAAGTAATCTCTCAACTAAAGAAAAAGAAGCATGTCCTAATCGATTGTGCCACCGTGTTGACGAGACCTTGACAACACCATAGACTTGTTTATTGAACCTCCTACGCTCTGGAATCAACGGGTAAAGCCCTCGAACACATCTACCTCGATAGAGGATTTTCTTTGTTGCCTGATCCTTGATCAAAAAGAAATAGGGATGAAATTCGAGAAACACATGATTATCAATGTCAATTCTATGAACGGAAAGGAGGTTTTTGTTGGCACTAGGGACATGCAAAATTTTCTTAAGATGGATGCTACGTTTAGGGGTACTAAATATTGAATGACCAATGTGACGTATTTTCATACCTTCTCCACTGGTTGTGTGGATCTGATCTTTTCCACGGTATTTATCCTTCATTGTGACTTTTTCAAGTTCACTTGTGATATGGTTTGTGGCGCCGCTATCGACATACCAATTGGTGACAACCCCGTAGGAGCCTTCTGCAGCCGCGGCAATTTTGTCCTCATCTTGAGAATCATCGTCATCCTCCTCGTAGCGGTACCAGCAGTCTTTGGCTGTGTGGCCCACCTTGCCACAAATCTGACAGTGCGGAGCGTCCGGGCGAGTCCTGCCAGAGCCACCACCGCGATGCCCCCTGCTGCCAGATCGCCCGCCGCTGCCGCTGTGTCCACCACCTCCTGACCTCCCCTTGCCACGGGAGGAGCCACGCGAACGAGAGCTACCACCACGCCCACGAGACGCGGCGTTGGCAGAGGACTTGAAACCGCCACCGGAGCCGCCATGGAACTGCGTCATGCGCTGATCGAAGTTGCTGAGCATGGAGAAGAGTTCATCGAGGGAGGCAGGCGTGACGAGGGCGTCCAGAGTCGAGACCAGGGGCTAGTAGTCCTGATCAAGGCCATGGAGGATATAGGAGATGAGTTCATCGTCTTGAATCGGCTTGCCGGCCGCTGCCAGTTCATCGGCCAGTCCGCGCATAGTGGCGAAGTAGGATGCAACGGACTGGTGCCCCTTCTGGGCGTTGATGAGGGAAGTGCGGATGTTGTTGACGCGGCTTAGGGACTGAGACGAGTACATGTTCGCCAGCGTTGTCCAGAGCACCTGCGCCGTGGTGACCGTGGTCACCGCACCTCTTTGGAGAGGTTGGCCAACAGGTAGCCGAGCACCTGTTGATCCTCCCTGACCCAGATAGGGTGGAGAGGGTTGGGCGTGAGTGTCTCCTTGCCGTCCTTGTCCTTGGTGGAGAGGAGCTTGGCTGGTTCCGGCAAGGTGCCGTCGACGAGGCCGAAGACACCGGCGCCACGCAGTTGCGGCGTGATCTGCGTGCGCCACAGCACGTAGTTCGTGCGGGACAACTTCTCGGTGACCTGGCCATTGAGGCTAGGTTGGAAGGCGCCGGAGGAGGAGGAGGAAGACATGGCTAGGCACGATTGGAATCGGTAGGGTTTTAGATTGGAAGAGAGAGAGCTCTGATTACCATGTGCGATAGGCAGAAACGTCTTACCTCATATGAGGGGACGTGTTACGTGTTATATAGTAGGGGCGCAATAACCCTGAAGCACATACAATCGGTTGGAGAGAATCCAAGTTACATCTTGAGGAAGAAGAAAGGGAGGAGATAGACCTAGCTAGTTACAACAGATAAGAATCCGGCTAACTACCTCCTAGCTAACTATCACACATATCTCAGATCTCTCCTGTCACGTTATAACGTACATGCGCCATATATATGTATTGTGTTTGACAGACACAATAAATAAATGAAAAAAATAGAAGCTACTATTCAACAAAAAAATCTCGGCCTAACTTCTGTGATAACAAGTTCAGTTTGAATGTGAAATTTTAGCCGACAACAGTAAGAAACATTAATATGAACAGCTGAGGAACATATCCCTCCAGAAATATCATCAAATAAGATTACTAAAATGATTATCGCAGTTACAGTTATGTCACTTGGTCTGCCCTACCTGAAGTCATTATCTGAGGCTACAAGGAGATGGTTGCAGGAGGCACTTAGATAAAGACAATGTCTTCCCTCCGACCAACACGGAATCCGCTGCCTTCAGTCCGTCCTCGTTTTGCCATTGTACTTCCTACCATGCACCGATTATCCATGACAGGCTGACAAGCGACAAATCAGCAGGAGCACCACACAGAAGTACATCTGATTCATCAGGAAGCTACTTTTCTGTTTGAGAAAACCATGTGATAAACTCATAAACATGTTAACTCACTTGTACAGCTGCTCACACATAGGACATGATAACTATCACATATAAACCTCCAAAACTAGCAACAACTTTGTCCAGCGTCTATTGCCAAAATAGAAGCTTCTCTTCTAGATCGTGCAATAAATGCAACTAAAATATAAAGAGTAATTTGCGCTGATTGAAGTGCACACGTACCATAGTATAAAATCCATTGCAGCCTCCTGCTCCACTTGTGCCGCTATCTATAAATCGAATAAACCTCCAAGTAAGCAATTCAACAAGCACGGCATGAGCACAAAACAGAAATGAATATATAGTTCAGTAATTCTACGAATTAATCAAATAGTGGAATCCTAATCATATTTTTTAAATACAAATAGATCAAACAAATAAGGACATTGCTGGAGTTATAGGAGGTTAAAAAAGAAACGGAAATGTTAACGCCCACACGTGTGGGCGTTCACCACCCCGACCACACGCAAGCATCACCGTTGGCAGGTGTGTGCACGAATCTTGGAACAAACCAGGTGGTTTTTTGTGCCACGTAGGATGAGGCGCGTGTGCGGTGTGCGAGTAGGTTCGCCCGCACGTTGGTTGCCACCCCGCGGTCAGCAGTTGCCATCTGAGTCATGCGGTGGAACTGCAATGCGCCCGCACGCCACGCTTCGACTGCGGTTGACGTCGCACGCCTCTGCCCCTTCCCCCTCACGCTCCCATTTACTCTTCTGCACCGCAGTTACTGGCAGAACCCACTCGCATTTCCAACTATCGAAGGAGAAGGAGAGGGGAGAAGGCGACGGTGAAGGCAGAAGAATCGACGGTGCTCGGGACCGTCGGTGGTGCTCGCCGGAACGGAGCGGCTCGCCGGAGCGCCTGCGGGTTGAAGGTACTGCTCGATGCACCCCTCGCAATCCCTTCCTGCATTTCCTCCCCTTCCCTCCCTGTTCGATTCCTCGATCGAGATTTGTAGAGATTGAGGCGATTCGTCGATGCGTCGGCGTTCCCGCCGGCGCCGAAGTCGTCTGCTAGACGTTTTTGGTTGCATTGGCCAGTTTCGTCGTGGTCGCAGCGGCGGCATCGTCGGCGTGGTTCTGCTTGTTCGGAGGCACGCACTAGTTTTTGCATATGGATTGAGCAGGTGTCTTCCGAGTAGTTTTTGATGCGCGTTGGTTCGATTTTGTGTTTTGCAGTGAGTTCGTGGGAGAATTTCGAGGGTGAATTTGAAGTCGAAGTAGTTGCCATTGAACCCTAGATCTAGTTAGTTTGGTTTTTGAAAATGCAGAATGAGGCGAACTTGATAGTTACATTAACTATCATGATTGCGCGACCACTTACTCCCTGAACATATTTGATAGTTGCCACAAACGTGTTTCCCCTTGCGGCAACAAATTACTGAAAACGACTGTGTTAGTTGCCACATGTTAGCTTTCGCACATGGCAACTAATTTTGCTGAAGTAATGCGATACTTGCCACACACACGCTCTTCCATGTGGCAACTAATTCTGCTAAACTAATGTGATATTTACCAAACACACGCTCTTTTTTCCGTGTGGCAACTAAGATTGCTGAATTCCTGTGTTAGGTGCCACAACCATTCTATTTTCATTGCGGCTAGTGTGTTTTCTGAATGTTATGTGACAGCAACCATGGTGTGACAGTTGCCACAATTGGTAGTCAGTGGGCATTCAAGAACCAAGTGCCATTGCGGCCAGTGTGTTTTCTGAATGTTATGTGACAGCAACCACGGTGTGACAGTTGCCACAATCGGTAGTCAGTGGGCATTCAAGAGCCAAGTGCACTGGATGGCAACCACTGCGCACTTAAAGTGTGCTTGTTGCCATCTAGGTAGTATATTCATATGGCAAATAGAGTACGAACACACTGCCTGTTGCCATTCTGCATATAAGACAGTGTGGCAAATAGAGTGTGAACAGACTGCCTGCTGCCATTTCTGCATATAAGACAGTGTGGCAAACTGTCTGCACAATGTGGCAACCGAATTTGCATATCAAATGTTTCAGATGCCATACGTATGCGTTGCATGCGGCAAGTGTTTTTGCTGACCCCCTTGCATTTACGTTTTCCACCATGACAATTTGGTATGTTCCCATCTCAGTAGAATGGCTCGTGGCGATCGTCAAAACGATGATGATGATTTCATGGATCCACCACAGCGTAATCGGGCAACTGGGCGGAGAAAGGAGGGTGATGAGGTAAATGTTCACACACACCCCCCTTCTTCCTGATGTATGTTAATGGTTGACACCTTTGAGCCCGCAATCGTCTGGCACGAACTAAAATTTCATTACATTGCAAAATGCGGCAACAACTGATATCCTGTTTTTGTTTGTAAAAACATGGCAACAACTGATCACTTTATGTCTGTTTTTTTGCAGAAGAAGAAACGTATTTGCAACAGAGCCTCCCAAGAACGACTGACTGCGTTGACTGACAAATTCAGCGACGATCAGAAGGGGGCTGCTGCAGAGATGGGTATGCAGTCTATGATGGCTGTCCGGTGCACGAACCTTGTCAACCCTGTATGCGATTGGCTTGGTGAGATCTACGACCCCGCCTCCAGAGAATTCGTGATTCCGGGACGCGGAAGACTACCGCTGAATGAGGAATCCGTGTTCTGCATGTTGGGTGTGCCCTGTGGACATATCAAAGTCTCGTACAAGGTCAACAACGAGATCGAGGAAGCGCTGTTCCCTCGTTTGTTTCCTGGGTTGGAATCCATTCCGAACACGACTGCAGTGGCAGATTCGTTGGAGGCCATGACGACGCACGGAGATGTTTTCAAGATGAAGCTACTCATGTACCTCATCTCAGCCGTTTTCGCGCCGACCACTTCTCTTCGCCCAAGCAACAAATGCTTCCCCATCCTGGTGAATGATCTATCTTTACTACATTATTTTTCCTTCAATTTTTTTGCTCCGATGTCATGTGCAAGCTAGTCACTGACAGTTTTTTTTTTGTTGTTTTTTCCATTGGAATTCTGACGCGGCAACTCCTTGTCCTGAATTTTATGCGGTGCAGGCGAAACTGAAAGATGTGAAGAACATGAACTGGTGTAAGTTCATTGCCGACTTCCTACATGATGCATTTGCAAGCAAGGTGTACCAGAAGGGTTGTCGACTGCATTTAATGGTATTTTTTTACCGGTCCTTTATGTGAACACTATTTTTTAACACATCTTTATTCATGCATGTCAACATGATCATAACAAGATGGCAACTGCCATGTTGATTATGTGGCAACTGCCATCATGACTATATGGCAACTGCCATCGTACTGTGATGGCAACTGCCAACATGACAACATGGCAACTGCCATCATACTATGATGGCAACTGCCATCACTCTATGATGGCAACTAGCACATGCAGATGGCATATTTTTCGTAAAATACCATATATTTTATCCTGTTATTTGTCGCAAAATACCATGACCGCAACTGATTTTTCTTTCTTTTTAAAATTGTTGTACATCAGCTCATGTACGTCGACTGCCTTGATCTGTCCACCGTGGACTTCACTGGGACAGGAGGCCCGCCGCCTGCGCACAAGTTTGCTGTTTCTGCATGGACTATCGATGCTGTCAAGGCTGTGCTTGCTGCAGACAGGGTAACTGATAGGAAATATGGTAAACTGCAGGTTAGTTCTGCTTTTTTTTGCAACACATGAACTGGTAGTCAGTGTTCATCATTCTCTCTCTTATATCATTGCTACTTTTTTTTCTTTCTCCCCAGCTGATGGCCAAGCATTCTATAGACTACAGCGTGTTTGGGGGGCCTCAAAACTTTGAAAAGTGGATGGACGTGCACTCAGCTCCGTCTTGTCCTTCAGAGGTAATCAAAAGATCTACATATATGGTTTGTCGTGGAGTATTTTTCGATGTCGTGCAAGTGATTGCAATACAGGGTTGTCATTGACGCCTCTTTGTTTTGTGTACAGGCGAGGGCACCTGTTGAGCAGCTAATAGGGCAGTTTGCATCTGGAATGACTGGCTTGCTCGGGAAGTTGGTTGAGGGGTGGACGTCCCTCAGTGGCTCTGACGGCGACGCGGTTGCGAGGCAATTCACTTCATTCGTCCCAGAACGTACACACCGGCCAACCGGTTGCCGTGGCCGGTATGACTACAACAGTTCCCAGGAGCCCGCTAACACACAAGATGAACTAGGTGGAGACGCTGGTCTCAGCAAGGATGACGATGATGTCATGGATAATGTGCAAGAGGACACCGATGATGATGAACACGCTGAAGTTCGCGCAGGTGGTAACAAGGGCAAGGATGCAACAGATGTCCCCCAACCGGATAAAGTCAAACAACACACGGCTGTGAGAGGCGAAGGGGTTTTGCCATCAAAGAGGGGGATGGCTCCAGAGGGTGCTGGGCAAGTTTCTGCTGGCAAGAGGTCTAGGACCGACCCTGTAGCTGCCAGGAAGAGGTTCGACTTTCATCTTAGCTTTTTGCTTTGTCTATTTTCTTCGAACAGACTCATCCTCTTTTTTGCACTTGTGTTCTATCAAACGCGGCAACGAGATTGCTAACTGACAATTGCCACCTCTTTTTTTTGACCTCGATCTCATACGTGCAGCGAGCCGACAGCTGGTGGACGAGCAATTACGAAGAAATAGGCGCCAACGCCAACCCGTGTTTCTGCTCGGTTGAACAAAGGTGCCCCCATTGCCAGTGATACCACTTCCACCAGGACATCTCCTCGCACGACGACAACCAACACCGGGGATCCTGTCGTGTTGCCAGACCTGAGGAAGGCAGTCAGGAAGTAGGTTTCTTCATCCGCTTTCATTGACATAGCGCTATATTTTTTGATTTTCCAATGCATTCATTTAGCTTGTCACATTGTCTTCTGTCATCGCCCCCCACGTGGCAACCGCTGTTTTACCAAATGATATTTTATTTACTTTCTAAACGTGTGGCAACTTCTATTTTTTTTTTCACATGGCAAGTGGAATGTAGGCCAAATGGTAACTTTAATGTACCTTATGGCAACTGCCATCTTTTTACCGTTGTGAGCTCATCCCACGCCTAGGTTTGAAATTGCATTCATGGCAGATCAGACATTTTTATCATTCTTTCAAGGTTGCTAACATGGCAACTGCTGCTGGATGGCAACTGCTAGTTATGACACATGGCAACTGATGTTCCCCTTACATGGCAACTACCAGCTTTTCCACCTGTTTTTCCATTTTCTTAAGATTTCTACCACGGCAAACATAATTTTGTTTCATTTTTAAATACTTTTTTCATGCGCTTCATTTTTTTGCAGGGTGAAGAAGACTACTACGCGTGGGTCCAAGCATATCAGTAAGGACCCGCTCGAACGCATGCATTCAAAGTTGTCAACAGGGGGCAACTCAGATGTACAGGAGGCACCAGTCGATAATACTGCTGCTGCACCGTTGACCACTCCCACCAACTCTGATGCAAGTGGCAGACCATCTCCGCCGGCTGCAGATGTGCAGCCTACAACAATAGGCATCCGTACATCGGGGAGTGACGAGTTGGTATCTGCCAGGACAGCTGAAATACTGCCAACCCTTCTGGCAATGAAGGATGCTGCTGTGAGTCATGCCACCCCATCAGCAAGCGTTGAAGTGGACGCTCCCGAGACGAACCTAGGCAAGGAAGATTCCCGCTCATCTGACACTGATTCCAAGCGCGTGCGCGGTGGCACTCCTGTGTCCACGACGGAAGCGGTCGAGGCGGCAGTTCACAAGGACATGCCATCTACAGGTGAGAGTCCTGGCACAACAGCTCCAGCTCCTGGCGGTGCATATACTGCTAAGGCGATTGTTTCGCGTGTTGGTCTACCACCTAGGCGTCGTAGCCCCCGCAAGCAACCAACAGACATACCGAACGCACCGACAGTAGCCAGGAGCAGGAGAGACGAGTCTGGTTTTGTTCCTGCGTCCACACTGTTCCCGCCACCTGCCAAAAGCAATGTGACGGAGAAACCTGAAGACCGGAGCACAACTGATGCAGGTGTCAAGCCGGGCACGAGCGACGCAGGTGAACACCCGGAGCAGACTGCGCCTTTTCCTGCAGTGGAAATCCCCAGCATAAATCCGCGCACTTGCAGGCTCCCAGTCAACGTCGGTGTCCCCTACAGCCCAAACAAGAAGATTGTCATGAAAGCTATGGTTGATACCACTGACAACACGCCCCGCCCTGCAAATAAGGACGATCATTCTGCAGCGGCCGATTCAGATATGTTTGTTGATCTTTCACCCTTGGATTCTGCCCCGCAAGTCGTTCGTGGTCCGGCCAGCAGGAATGAGAGGCACCCAATGGCCTTTACCCCATCGAGTTTCAACCTTAGCATCAGTCAAGATCAACCGGTTGTGCAAGATCCTATGCCAGTTGCCTTTGCATTCCCAGGAGGCATGCCTGCAATGATGGCGCAGCCAATGGTCGAGGGCAGGAAGGCTGTCAAGTTCGCAGAGTCGATTGTGGCAGGTACACTTGCCATGTCCATATGATTTTTCTTGCACACGTCTGTGTAGTTTCACTGTTGTCCCAATCATATTTTTTGTTTTGGGGGGTTCTCACTTGTGATGGTAACTGACATGCGATGACATGGCAACTGGATTTGATGCACCGTGTCACCTACTTTTTTTTCTGCCATGCTGCATTTTACATTTGGGCAACCATGTGGCAACTGAAGTTGATTCAATATGGCAACCGTAGTCTCCGTAACATGGCAAACACAGTGCATCACACATGGCAACTGGAATTGATTCAACACCATGTCACCTGCATTTTTTTTGTTTCCATGCTGCATTTTTTCATAAAGCAATCACATGGCAAGTGCAGTTGACACAACATGGCAACTGTAGTTGCTGTGACATGGCAACTACATTCCAACTACATGGCAACTGTAGTTGCTATGACATGGTCACTACAGCTGGACCACACATGGCAACTGCCCCACTTTTTCCTACCTACAACTCACATCATGCACCCCATCTTTTCTCAGAATCCATCTGCTTTTGATTTCCTAGGTATCCTAACCCACTTTTTTTATCACTGCAGCCACACCCGAGGAGATTTCACCGTCTCTTGAAGAAACTTACCGCATGCTTGAGGAGGCAGCATTGCAGAGGAAGTCCTCACGAGGGCAAGGGCAATCAAGTTCCAACGTGCCTGCAGACACGGTATCTGAGGATACCATTAGGAGTGCCACTCCTGGTTCTGTGAGGCAGCAGAGGGTAGTGCACCCACCTCCCGCGGAAGACTACGAGCCCGAATTCAGGGCCACTAAAGAACAGACCCAGCTGTACGATATCGTCAAGCGGTTTGGAAATGCGAGGTCCAGCGACAAGCACATGAAGGAGCTAAAAGCGTAAACGACCACACCCCATAACATCTCATTTTGCTTTGCTCCTTTTTTACCATTCACATCCTTCGTACTTTCTATGTTATATTGTTTTAGTTCTTTCATAAATTTTTTTACTTAGTAGGCATGATCCTTCCATGTTATATTGTTTTCATACAGCTCATGTTTGGACAAAACCAAAGTCATTCAATGCGGAGCGATGTACGTCGACCTTGGTGATCTTGCTGAGTCCGTGAGGCCAAACGGCAAAATTTCGACGAACGTAGTTGCATGCGAGATTGACTGCATCAACAACCACACCGATGTGTGCGCTGACAAGACAATCATGCATTACAGTGTGACCTGCAAAATATGGGACGGTGACTTCCACCACAAAATCCTGAGGAAGAACTTTGCCCAACACGGTGATTTCAAGCTCACAATGAAGAAATATGTGAGTACTCCTTCAATGTCTGCACTTTTTTTTCACAAGGTGTGCTTTTTGTTGCCATCATCTGCAGTTGTGTTTTACGTGGCAGCTGTTTTCATGTGGCAACAGCTGCCGTGCACACTGACTTATTTGATTTTTGCATGCCGCGCAAACTATGTGGCAACTTGACAGTAATATACATGGCATACTTTTGTTCACACATGGACGGCAACTTTATTTCAACTACCCCCACCCATAACCAGAGTTTTTCTACATGATTCTAATTCCTTTGTCCCTCTGTTGTTCTTTACGTGAACGCTGATTCTCATTTTCCTCACTTTTTTAAATGCAGGTCATGTTCCCCATGTTCCAGGAGCTTTCACCACATGAACCACACGACAAGTGTGGTCACCACTACATGATCTGTCTTGACCTGAAGAACCAACGTGTTGAGGTGCTTGATTCAATCCGTTCGGAAGATGATGCAGACCTCACCACGCATGCTGAATTCTTCATTAAGAACCTCAAAGAGACATGGCACCGTCACTATGAACACTCAAAGGTCCAGATCAGTCATTTCCCGACTGGGTATGTGGCGACTACAAAGCAAGGGAACACGTAATTCCTTCCTCCCTTTTCGTCTGCCATTTTACATCAATCCAATTCCTGTTTTGTTTGTCAGATCTGAAATTGAAGTCTGTCTTTTGTTACGTCTGAGCTCTTTGCGTGGTCACGTTACTCTTTTCCTCGTGCAGAACGGACTGTGGCTTTCACGCGCTAGAGTACCTTGCGAAGTGGGAAGGCAGAATTGTCCCCGCTATCACAGCTGCAACGGTCGTTGAACTCCGGAAAATCCACACATGGAACTGGTTGACGAATGAAGATTTCAACAAGCGGTCGGGAGCACGTGAGTTTGTGCAGGAAGCTGTCAAGAAAGTCACCAAGAAGTACAAGTGATCACGTGGCGTTACAGACCGGACGCACACCTTACATTCTGTTGCCGAGGAATGTAAGGTATTATCTCGTTGTTTATCGTTGAAAACTATGTCTGTGTGCTATGTTGTGGCTACAACCCCGCGTAGGCTACTATGTAGTGGTGGTGTGCGAGTGACATTTGAATAGTTTCATGTAATATATGTGTGGACGTGAACCTACTTTTAGGCTTACAATGGTTTCGTCGTTTCTAGCACCGGTTTGATGCTTTGAACGCGTCTATGATGTTTTAAAAACGATGGCAAATGTAGTTCATCAGACATAGGTAGTGGAAGTCATTGTCGTTTTACATTTTTGGCTGTTTTGCTTCTTCATTTTCATCGGTAACTGCACAGGGGTAGGTTGATCATGCAGCCACAACATTTTTGCTGGAGTTTATGCACGTTACGCTGTTTTCCAACTTGTTTCCCATACACTTGCACACAACACACTACGTGCCCGTAAACCACGTCATTTTTGTCATGTGAATACATGCCATGCACAGTCATCAGGAATACCATGGCATATGTCCAGTACATCTAACATGGCAGATACAGTACAAACAACATGGCAGCTCCAGCATAATTAACATGGCAACTACAGCACAACTAAGATGGCAGATCCAGTACAATTAACATGGCAGATCCACTACAACTAGCATGGCATATTCAGTACAAAACAGCATGGCATATTTAGCATAAATTAGCATGGCATGTTTAGTATCAAAAATCATGGCAGACTAACTACACATAACATGGCAAATTAAATGCATACATCATGGCAGATTAAGTACCCATAACATGGCAACTGCATTTAACCATTCAATGAATTTTCCCTTGGACTTCTGATGCCCCTGAAGAGTTATTCCCCCAATTGTTTCAAAAAAGAATTCTCAACATCTAGGGTACAAAACAAAATGTCCAGAACGCCACAATTTTTGCTCATGGATTGGCTGCCCCTTTCTTCGTTTTCTTGTGTTTTGCTTGGATCTCCAATCCCGACTTGTACCTTATCTCTCTTGGACGACCCTTTGTGATGGAACGGGGTGGGTTCCTGACCTGGGTCTGTGTGCTTGCTGTTCCAGATCCTATCTCTGAGTTTTCAGACGACGGCCCCGTGGATGAAGGCACGCTTGATGTGCAGGGGAACCGGTGTAAGGCTTCCTCGGCTTTCCTCTTCTTGATCTCATCAAGCTCTCTTTTTAGTGCTTTCCTGTGTTTTTCTGCGACTCGCTGTGTCATCACTCTTGCACGCTTCATCAATTAGCTCAGCATAGTTCTTTGTCAGCACAACGTGCCTCACGGCTTCCATGGTTGACTCTGGTCTCTCGTCATGCACAGCCAGAACTGCGTGTGTTGTTTGCGGCGCCAACGCATCGTCAGCGTCCCAAGTCCATCGCCGCCTTATGAAATGTCGGGGCATCCGTGTCACAGCGTTCACGTCCATTGCTTTTAGTATGTGACAGCACACAATGCCGTCCCGTTCGAACTTGCAGCATTGGCAGTAGAACTCGCCTTCGCCTATCGAGGTTGTGACGAAGTAGTTCCTTCCTTTGTCCGGGTCTTCAGGTTTTGAATCTGACATGCCCAAAATAGAACACACCTTGAACGTACGTTCGTCCACCTGGAAAGCCGTGAACATGCTGGCACGCTTTATTTCTTCCTGGAATCTGCATTTTTTGTGTGTTTTCTGTTAAACTATTGTGGGCTTTTTTCTTGTAGCACCTTATGTTGTCATGGAAAATAGATATACATTTTGTTTGAACATGGCAAACGTAATTCATTGAACATGGCAAATATAGTATGTTGAACATGGCAAATGCAGTACGCTATACATGGCAAATGCATTACAATAGACATGGCAACTGCATTTTCAACAAACATGGCAGATGCATCTTATTTAAACATGGCAACTGCATTTTGTTAAACATGGCAACTAGAGTTTATTAAACATGGCAATTGCATTTCAGCAAACATGGCAGTTGCATTTTAGTAAACATGGCAATTACATTTCAATAGACATGGCAACAACATAACATTTTCCATTTGACACTAGCATTTGCACACCAACATGTCCAGTGGAAGTACATTGCATTAAACATGGCAACTGCATTTCATTGAACATTGAAACTGCATCCGGGTAAGCATGACAAACAGATTTTCTATTGAATATGACAACTGCATCTGAGTAAGCATGGCAAACAGTACTTTATTAAACATGGCAACCGCAAAATCATGGCAACTGCATCACACTCTATAAGGCACATACTGACTTGGTGCTTTTTCTGCAAATAAGACTGTAACGCAACTGACTTACTTGTTAAAGATCTTGTTGGTGTATATCTTGCTCATTTGCCTCTCCATCGGTAAGTACGTTAGCAATTTTGGCTGCTTTAGCGCGGTGTTCGCTTCTTGCTGCAGCTGAGATCCCAGAATTTTTTGTTGCAAAGCTGTGTACTGCTTGGCAAACTGTAGCAATGAGTTGCCAGGACTGACGTACCGCTTCAAAACAGCATTGAATCCCTCGCTGCGCTGCGTAGTCTGTAGAAAGGGGAAGAAGCACTGCATGAAGTAGGCCGGCACCCAGCACATTCGCTTCTCCCACAGGCTTACAAGAGTCTCGTTGTCTTGGACTTGATGTGTTTCAGTCATGGCCATCCAGCTCCTTTCAAACTCCTCCACCGTCAAGCTGTGGTCCACGCACAGTTCGAATGCCTTGTGCAGCTCTGGATGGTCAGCAAAGAACGGTCCTAGCGTCTCCTCAGCCTTCTTTATAATGTGCCACCTACAGTGCCTGTGCACTGCCAACGGAAAGACCTCCTCTATGCCTGCACGCATGCTAAAATCCTGGTCCGTTATTATGTTCATCGGAGCAAGTCCATCCATGCACTCCAAGAAGGTCTTGAACAGCCAAACGTACCCATCCGTGTCTTTGTTCCGGACGAGCCCGCAGCCGAACTGCAACGACTCATTGTGGTTATTTATCCCTATGAACGGAGCGCACGGCATCTTGTACATGTTGGTGAGGTACGTCGCGTCGAATGAAATGCAATCTCGGAAATGTTTGTAAGCTCTCCTTGCAGCACCATCCACCCAATACATGTTCCTGACACGGTCCTCATCGTCCAACCTTATCCTGTAGAAGAAATCTGCATCTTCTTTGGCTTTCTCATCGAAGTAGGCAATTGTGGCCTCTATGTCTGCCAACTTGCTCTCTCTACGGTACCTTGCCCGTAGGTTTGTGACGTCAGCTGGTATGTACGGCATGCTACTCAGAGTCCCCTTTTTGCTGTGGATGAGAGATAGTATCTGCACCATTCTCGATGGACCGACGTTACAATCATGTAGCAGCTTTACGAATTGCCTTTCGACGGGGGTGAACCCTCTGTGGGCGGTCAGAAATTTCACCAGGTCGAACTTCTTTATCAGTTGGTGGTTGTGCTCATCAAAATACACATTGACCACCCACTGTGCTCCATCTACGTTTAGCTTACACCGGACAGGGCACTCAGTCTTTTGAATGATACCTCTCTTTCGTTCCGGAACGACAGGCGCATCGCCTTTCCCCTTCTTGTTCCTGCGTGCCTTGTGGCACCTCATCTCACCTCTGCTGTACTCGTTAGTTTTCTTAATTTTCCTACGGTACTCGGTGTTGACCGCAAACCCATGGAACTTTGCATATGTCTGGTAGTATTCCTTTGCTGCTTCGAATGACTCCAATCTCTGCCCAATTACGGTGGCTGAGGCACCACGATCTCTGATTGCCCACCATCTTCATCCCCTTGCGCGTCATCGTCAGTTTCATCGTTCACTTCAGTATGGGCGGCAGTCCCATCTACCTGAGAGTTGCCAGTGCTTGTGTTCAAAGGGGTGCTTGCCGACATTGCTGGAATGATTGCCATTCCCGACTCTGACTCGAAATTGTTTGCGGCATGTTTGTCTGCTGTCTGGTGGAACGCGTCTTCCGTGCGCTCAGAGCTCCCCGCAGTAGATGTGTCGGCGCCGCTGTGCATTGTAGTTGTAGGTTCTGTAACAGGGAAAAACAGGTACGAGATTAAGAATTTTGTGTTGGATAACATGTGGATCGCAACGGATCACACCATCTTCGAGTGATTTTCCATGACATCTTTTACAGACAGCAAGCTGTCAGTCTGTGGGTGGTCATTTTTATGGCAGCTGTAGGTGTGCAGACATGGCACCTACTGTTCAACAAACATGGCAACCATTGTTTTGCCTACAAATAACTACAAATAGCAAATGTAGTGCTGTTTTTTGTGGTTCAGATATTTTCCCTCTACCTTGTTGTGCTGTATTTGACCATCGTGTGTGGTCTGTTACACCATAATGACGTGATCCACCAGGAATTTGCGAAGCTTGCCAGGAGACGTTTGCCGGGTCACCGCCAGCGTAATAACCTGCAATCATAGTAGTGGTTGGTCAAATCGCGGCAAACGCATTTCGTGCTAGCACGGCAACTGCAGTTGCCCTTATGTGGCAAATGCATTTTTGCTTGCATGGCAACTGAAGTTGCATCGGTAGGGCAATCGCAGTTTGTTATTAGATGGCAATTGCAGTTGTCATGAAATGGCAACTGCAGCTTTTCCTACATGGCAACTGCCGGTGTGCAGAGATGGCAAATGTTGTTTTTAATACATGGCAACCGTAGAAGACCACTCATGGCAATTTTTTTAGTTTTCAACTATGCTCCTTGTGCTGACTGAGCATCCGCATCTTCACTATGTTTATGGACTCACATGTGTACGACGTCGATGGCAGGTACATGGGTGCTGCCCGATTCCATGTGCTGCACGAAGGCTCTGCATTTTACACCCGTGATAACTCGTGAGTCCTTTTGCCATCTTTTTTTCATGTTCATTTTTCATGTCCACAGCATTATGTGCTCTTTTTTCGTTTTTGCATTACCTTGATTAGCCATACTAGCTAGTTGGAGTTGGCTTCCCGTACATTTGTCAGCGTTAGCGCCTTGTGACTGCACTTGCCACGGGGCCCCCCTAAGAGTGTTCTGGTCATAAGAACCTGCAAGGCAAATGACAGTGCACGACATAAGTAGAATGGCATGTCCATCGTCGCGAAGATGGCAAATGTTTCTCTTCATTTTTTAGCACGCATCGTACCTACGCCTGCATACTGTTCTAGCAGCGGCAGCAACGGCCCTGCAGAGATGAGCTGACTGTACTCTGATGCATCGAAAGGTGGCGGCGTTTCTGGCCTTTGAGAACCCCAATCATCTGCACCATCTTCGTGATTCATTCTTTTCCGTGTCTCGCTTCTGTTCTGATGTGCTCTCAATCACTGGATGAACAAGAAGGCATCAACAATCCAAATTTTTTTATCATTGTGCTACTTGCATGTAGAAGTTAACACGTCAGTGCTATCACATTTTCATGCGTTGGCAACCAACATATCATGGCTAGTAGGACATGCACATCCACTATCCTTTTCTAAAATCTGGTGCTAGCTATCCGTTTGATTCGATGGCATCAGGCTCTACAATAGGATGGCAAGCAATAAATTGACATGGTGGCAGTTGACGACAATGACAGGTGGCAACTGACGTTATACACCAATGGCAATTAATTTTCACACCCCCCATTATTCCAAATTTATCAATTCTCTCTCCCTTTTTATGGATTCCTGCACATCCATTCATTCACCAACTAGGAGCATCAACCTACTGAGAACTCACGGTTATCTCTAGCGTACTACATGGCAGATCTAGTGTATTCTGCTTGGCAACTGCGAAGTCACACAACGTATGTAGTGTTTTAACCCTGTAGGATGGATCTAGTTGCCAACTTCGTCGGTAATTTTGCAATTTTCTGCCCAGAAGGAGGATGAGAAACAGTAGGGAGATCGGGAGATTCACCTGCTTTTAGCTGGTCGTCTCTGGAGGGCGTTGTTGGAGTGGGGGTTGGGGGGTGGGGGGGGGGGGGAGATAAGGGGTGTGGTTTGCGGTGGGAGCGCCCTACAGATCCTCCCTGGTTGCCATGGCAACCAGAGATGGCCGGCGACGGAGGTCGGGGTTCGACAGGCGGGGGGCGAGGGCGCAGACGAGAGAGGGGACGGATCGGAGGCCTGGAACGGCTGGGTCGTGCCGGCAGCGGCTCGTCTGGCCCGGACGAGGCAGTGCGGGCGGGTTTGCCATGCACCGGACTTGCGGGCGCGCTTTTGTGCGCGCGGACGGGGTCGTGCGGGGCGGTTCCCGTCCATGCCACACGATGCATGCGGGCGGGTTGCCCTCCACGCCACACGTGTGGCAGTTATCGGCTTCCAAAAGAAATGATAGGATGAGAAATCAGGGCTCACCTGAAGCAACAGAGGTGAAAGCTGCAGACCAAGAAAGGATGCCCCTGCCTCTCCCGGCAAGGAGCATGCCTTCGTGAGGCGCCGACCTCAAATCTGTCGCTGGAATCTCCTGCCTTTGTTGGTTAGCCATCTAAGTACAAATTCCCAAAAAAATATTCATATAAAGGAGATTACTTTCCGATAGTCACAGGAAAAATACAGCCATGACACACCCATTTATACGTGTGCATCCACCTGTCGGAGTGATAATCACTAAAAGGAAGTAGGAAATAACCAAATAGTTGTATTACTGCTAAAAGGTGAATATAGTTAATTAGGCTTCTGTAACCAATCGCAAGAAACAAATATGTGTGCACCATGTTGCTGATTCGCGGACTAAAAAGCGTACATGATCAATACCAGTACAAAAAAAAATATGCAAACAAACTAATCTGCAAAAAATGGGAGTCAAATTAAGATGCAATTGATGGGAAGACCACAGGGATATTTGTGGAGATGGATAATTGGCTCTTGTAGGTATTCTATCAAACAGGTTGTGAGCAAACCAGTCTGCTACAGATTCAAATAAATTGTGGAGGGAGCAGACGTGCTAGATTGATTTCTATAAATATGCAATGATGAGTGATGGCAGGGCTATCTCACCTCCGAAAAGGGATGTGAATCCCGACTCACCTGGCTCCAAATTAGCTTCGTACTGAATCCCTGATTTGTTGGAACTACCAAAGACACTAGTTCTGAATTACAATCAGATAGCTGCATAGCCCAGCTAGCTAGACTAGGAGGTATGCCTGCTCATACTATCTTCAGGTGAAGCTAATTTCGTGGTGCACATGACTATCTCCTGAAGCAGATGATGCAACCAACTTCGCACTAATAAACTAAAGAACAATAAAACCACGCTCCTAACCAATTGGAGTACAAATGGTTCTTGTTTTGCCTCAGGCCACCCGAGCAACTCGTCTATAGCCTATTTGGCGATAATGGGAAGAGGGATATGACTTTAGAGGAGGGAATCAGTAGTGTATTGGGCAAGGAATTAGTTTTTACTCCCAATCCTTTGCTTGGTTTCTTTTGGGAATTACTAGTAGCAAGTGAAGGATAAGGATTTCGTCGCTTTTTTTTGATTATTAGTGGGCCAGAACAAGAACTGAATTGTGAAATTGACCAGTAGTATGTTTGTTCCACATCAAGCAACGATACGGATAAACTAGCTGCCGGATCAAGTATATCGTGTGCAGTGAAGTGTTGCCTGCATGCGTCTGATTTATTGTTATATGTGTTTGCTCCTGAAGAGATGGTCCAAGATCTGAGGTAACACTTATAAGGCTATGGCCATCGGCCGGCAACATCGAGGCAATAAAGTGAGGCTACTGAAGCATATCCAGCCATGGATGCCAGCCTGTGGGATCTTGATCTACACAGGTAGTCAGGCATAATAAAGCAATCGATGGTGAAGTTGTAGTGAGAATCAATCATAGCTCCCGTAAAATAGAATCAAATTGAAAGGGCTGGATCCTGAAGCAAAATCATATGGGGGCATCTACCAAAAAGCGACGAAGTACCTCTTCACGCAGCAGCCACGACGCGCTGCCCGCCTGACCATGGCCCTGTTTGGATCAAGGGGTTAGAGTTAGTATGGGTTAGTTGAGATAGAAATAAGCCTAAAATATCCAAACATGTGGGTTAGAGTAGAGTTATTTGCATCTAACCCAGCAAAAAAAACCAACCCGGTGGGGAGCTACTTATTGGGGTTAGATGTGGTGGGTCCCATTAAAAAATATCCATAGCCCGCATCTGGATCGCATCTCGCTCCCCGCATCCCACCACATCTCGCATCACATCTCGCTCCCCGCCGCCGTCGTTCGCTCCCCGCCCTCCGCCCCGTCCTCCGCCCTTCGGCCCCGTCCTCCGCCCTCCGCCCCCCGCCCTTCGCCCTCCGCCCCCGTCCTCTGCCCTCCGCCCTCCACCCCCTGCCTCTGCCCCTCCGCCCCTCCCATTCCCGTCCGACACCGGCGCCCCCAGGCGCGCACTCCGGCGGCCACCGCACCGGTCGTCCCACCTGCCATGGATGGCGACGGCTTCGAAGGGTGGGGTTCGCAGCCCTCTGCAAGCGGCCCAGCTACCCACGCCAATCTCGACCTCAACTCGCAAGCTTCGCCGTCGAAAGGGTTCCCAGGGCTTGGGTTGTACGGAGCTTTCCTCCAGAGCAATGACGAGCAGGTCCTCCCTGGGTGCGGCAGGGGCTCCGGGCTCCCTCACTATCGCCCACCACGTGCTGGAGCGGGAGATGGATGGGCGAATCCGTCGCCACCCTTCATTCGGCAACTAAACTTTGGCGGCTCCTCGTCAGCAGCAGCCGGGCGTGGAGGAGGAAATGGTGGCGTGTTCCTCAGCGGGTCGTCCACGGGGGCAGGCGGCGGCTCCTCGTCAGCGGGTGCCGGTCGCGGAGCAGGCGGCGTCGTTCGGCAGCGAGCCAACTCGGCCGCCGCGGCACCCGGCCGCCGTAACCAGTGCACCGACACGACGAGTCGTGGCAGTGGTGGCGGCTATCGCGTACCGCCTCCCCGGGCACCGCGGAGTGCCCTCCAGGGGCAAGCATCCGGCTCCGGCGCTCCCTTTGACAATGGTGATGAAGAATTGGAGGACGATGTGGAGGAGTTAGCGAGCTCCGGAGGTCCCCTGGTGAGCCAAAGCAATCGAGCCCACTGGAATGATGCTAATAGTGCTTGCTTGTTAGAATTGTGCATTCAGCAACGTGCAGCAGGAACTTATAATGGTACAGTGATGAGTGGTGAAGGGTACCAAGCCGTTATCGACGGCTTACTTGCTAGAAGGGGGTTGGTATATAGCCGTTTGCAGGTGAAGAACCAGATAGTCGTACTCAAAAACACTTACACTTTCTGGAGATACATGCAAGTGCATATAGGGTTGGGGAGGAAACCAGATGGAACCATTGATGCCGACTCTGAGTTCTGGATAACACACACAGAGGTAGTCTTTTCACTAAAGCTAGTTACTTGAATTTTGATGTGTGCTCTCATATCTTAAATAGTTTCTTTCACGAAAATAATAATATCATAAGTAGTTTATTTGTTCATTATCCTGCAGAAGAAACCATACCTACGGAAGCTGCAGTGGGGTCCTCCAGCAAATGAGGAGTTGCTTGATCAATTGTTCACAGGTTACATTGTGGATGGAAGCACAACCTTTGTGCCTGGAGATGATTACGGTCAGAATCAAGGGCAAGATTTAGGTGCAGGAGAGGAAGAGGAGGAGTTTCAAGGAACACCTACAAGCAACCAGAGGATCCAGAGATGCAAGAGGTCAACAAGCACTTCGAGCACTTTGACCAGTCCATTGAAGAAGAGCAAGAGCCCAATGGTGAAGATTGTGAAGGACATAGCTAGTACCTTCAAGGAGTCTGTCGCAGCCAACACTAAGCAAATGCAGAAACGTGCAAATGAGAAGGCTGCATTTTTTGTGAAGAGGTGTCAGGAGCTAGCATTTGAGTGTGGCATTGAGCAAACAATTGACTCTTTCTATGCTCTGTCCAAGATGTTAGAAACGGAGTACCAAAGGGAGTTCTTCTGTGGCCTATTAACACACGAGCTTAGGTTGGGTTACTTCAAGAAATGGTGCAGGGACAACAATTTGGAGTAGTTCTTCTGTGGCTGAATAGTTGCTTGGGAATGTGTGTGTTAAAATGTTGAACCTATTTACATTGTTGTATGCTAAACCTATTTACATTGCTGTATGTTGAACCTATATGTGTTTGTGAGGTGTTGAACTATTATCTATGTTACGTGCGGGCAAAATTATTTTTATTTGGTGAACCTATTTTATATTATATACGGGCCGAATTAATTTTATTTGGTTAAACTATTTTATAATATATGCATGCTGAATTATTTTTGTTTGCTTACACTCCTTCAAGTAGTATGCTATGTGCTAACAATTTGGTACATGTATTTAAGCAGGAAGATGATCATGGCCCCATGACCGAGAAAGAATATGATGGAGGTAGCACAAGTGAGGATGAGATCATATACATATGCCGCAACAATTTGGTGCAGTCCGGAAATTTAATCTTGCAGTTGGTTCCTATCTTGGGTATGTACTCTGATAACTACTTTGTGAAACTACCTAGGAGGGTCAGTGGATATTCTGGTTTGGATTGGGTGCAGGAGACACTAGCCCGAGATACCCAATGCTACAACATGTTTAGGGTTGAGAGACCTTTGTTTAACAGGCTACATAATACTTTGGTGCAATCATATGGGTTGAAGTCCAGTAGAAAAATGACATATGTAGAGGCTCTAGCTATGTTTTTATGGATTGTTGGATCACCACAGTCAGTTAGACAGGCTGAGAACCGTTTTAGGAGGTCTATAGAGACAGTAAGTAGGACATTTAACAGAGTTTTGGCATGCCTCCTTAGGTTAGCACATGACATAATTGTACCCAAGGACCCAACATTTGCAGAGGTGCATCCAAACTTAGAAAATCAAGCATTCTGGCCACACTTCAATGGCTGCATAGGAGCTATAGATGGGACACATGTGAAGGTTGTGGTGGATAAGAGTAAGAGGGTTCCATACTTGAACAGGCACAATGAAACCAGCCAGAATGTGCTTACTGTTTGTGATTTCGACATGAGATTTACATTTGTGATGTCGGGATGGCCTGGTTCAGCACACGACATGAGAGTTTTCAAAGATGCCATAACTACTCATCGTCACAAATTTCCACGTCCACCACCAGGTTTGCTACTTGAACCGTCTTGCACTAATTTTTATCCAATTACACTTGTTCATCTTAGTCTCATTGTGTGCCTTTGCCAATATGTAGGAAAGTATTATGTGGTTGATGCGGGGTACCCAAACCGTCTGGGCTACCTTTCACCATACAGATGTACAAGGTACCACGTGGAGCAATGGCAAAACGGCCCGCCGCCACAAGGTATGAAAGAAACCTTCAACCATGCACATGCCAAAGTTAGGAATGTCGTTGAGCGATCCTTTGGAGTGTTGAAGATGAAATTTAGGATTTTGTTGAACATGCCAAAATTTCCAGAGGACAAGCAAACTAGAATTATTGTTGCTTGTATGGCTCTTCATAATTTCATTCGAGAGAGCAGAATTCCGGATAGGGAATTTGATGCATGTGATGCGGATGAAAACTATAATCCAATGCCTAGTTCTGCTGCATCTGCATGGCCAGAAGACGAACCTCTTGTTGAAGATACCAACATGAATGACTTCCGTGAAGAGTTAGCTCGTGCTCTGTTTCATGGAATGTGATTTTTTTAAGCTTGATTGAGGACTTATACGTTTAAGTGGGACGTCTCAATTGTATGGACAAAATAAAATCTTGGGTACTATCTCTCTGGTGCAAATAAGTTACTGCTATACACTTTTGGTATTCTATTTTGAACACATCTTAGTTTTTTGCTGTGAGCAATCTCTGTTTATCTGCATGTGTGTTGCTCCCCTGTCCACTGATTTTTTTGCACCAGATAGTCGTCTCTCATGCAATGTGAATTATTCAGTATAGGTTAATTACATGATTTTTGGATTGAATCCGTCCGGAGTCTACGTTAAGAACTGGTTATATACTAACTTTGTGCCGTGCTACGATGATTTTTTTAGTGGAAGGATCAGATACCCAAATTTGAGATACATCGTTGCAAACTGACCATAATGTTTTGTATGGACAAAATAAAATTTATCATGTTTTTGATGCTTGATTTGTAAAGATAATTTGTTTATGTCATTTCTGAGCGGGAGGAGGCCACACAAGAGCCGACCACAACGAATCCGGCTGAAAAGAGGGCCAAATGATTGAGAAAGTGCATTTATTGTCAATCTAACCCTCTCATCCAAACATCACCAAAGTTAGAGTTAGTTTAGGGTTAGACACAAGTTAGAAACTAACTCTAACCTCTAACTAAGTTAGAGTATCCAAACAGGGCCCATAACCAGCTCGTCGGCTAGACGAGGACGCCTCCAACCCCTGAGTCGCGGACTGCGCCCGACTGTGGCCAGGTGTTCGTTGCTGGCGAGGCGTCGTCCCACCACACCGGGCTTGAGAGAATGGCGCTGGAATCCGAGCTCCCGCCGGGCCCACTCATATCGCTGTCGGACGACGGCCGCTGCTCGCCTAGCCCCAGACCGCTCGCCGCCGCTGTTCGTCCCTGGGATCTTTTTTTTTTGTTGATTCGGCTGGTAGTGGGCATGATCCAAACCGCACGACCAAGCAAAAAAAAGCAAAAGGAGGAACCGTCATAAAGAAAAGGTAAAATTACACCACCCCACGGTGCGACGGAGGAATCGGCTATCCAGCTCGATCGACAGACCAGGGTGAATTCATCACCCAGTGTGCAGAATAAGTTATTCTTCACCCGAGGTAATTTTACGATCATTTCATAATTAAATTACGTTTCGAATTCAAATAGTTACATTCCCATTGATTCACTATGTAAAATTTGACATAAGAAAATAAAAATATAGGTCATAAGACAAGAAAATTTACAGTTTATGTGTATTTTAGACTATGTTTTTATGTTTGTAATTTTACATAACATAAAATATTTTTTACGGCGATTATGTATTTTATTACGGCCCTTTTTTGTGTCGGAAATAAGACAAAACTTACGAAACGTAAAATTACGGTGCATTGATGCTAAAATAGAGGGGGGTGAAGAATAACTATTCCTCACCTAGGATGAAAATGCTTGTGTACTCCTGGGAGTACGTACTCCCGCTCCTCATATATATACTACAGTATTTGTAGCATACTGAAATTCATACAATCTTGTCATACTACTAGTGCTAGCATATTGAAATTCATACAATCCTGTCCAAGTATATTAATTACTAAGTATTAGAAATCCTCAAACTCACTCACAAACACATCACACATGCATTACTTCAGAGTTCAAACATTAGCGCTGGTGGAGCTCCTGCCTCCGAGCAGTCGACGACGCGATGGGGCTCTTGACGGGACGATCCGACCGGCAGCAGAAGTTCTGCCGTTGCTTCCTTGGGCGTGTGATCGTGCAGGTGCAAGCCTTCTACTGGGAAGCGGAGGACGTCCGCCATCGCCATGGAAGCGAAGAGACGCAGGTTGAAGAACGACATCGTGGAAAGATGGATCGATTGGCTACTTGGCTTTGGCCGCGGTCCTCGTTTCTTGGACGCTGTCGATGAATACGGTGTCGATCGAGCCTGCCCTGGCTTCATATATATAGTGGGGAGTGCCAGGCCTGGGCATACGGGAATCCGAACTCGACAGGGAGAACGGGACGATCAAACCAACATGATCTTATCTGAACTCCGAATTGGAAACGAAACATCACGAGGCGGTTCCAACGGAGCTCGGCGAAACAGACGCGAACGATCGATGTAGATATGGAATTCCCTATTCGCCGCTTACTGCGGCAAGTAGTCGCTGCTTCGCACAGGGCGCAGCTCACCCTGGGCCGGGCCATTTTAGTGGTTTCGACTCGCGAGATGAACCGCAAAAAACGATCGCGCTAGGGATCCAACCTACGACCTCCAGTAGCGGAACACACCACGCTAGCCACAGCGCCTGGCCCATGGATCTATTATAATAGCAATGCTAAACTTAAAGAAACTAAAACCGAGGAAAAAACCATCTGTTCCTTCTACTGTTTTTTCTTTAGTCTTATTCTGTCTTTATTTTTTCTCGTTTTCTTTGTCTTATTCTGTTTTTTTTGAACTTTTTCTTTGTAAGCTTTTCAAAAAGTTCAAATATGGTTCAGAATTTACAAAAATGTTCTTTTTGTCAAAAATTGTTCATATTTCTGAAATAGTGTTCACATTTACACAATTTTGTTCATAATTTCGAAAAATGTTCCTGATTTTTTCTTGTTTTCTTTCCTTTTCCTTTTCTTTTTCTTCTCTTTTTCTCAAAAGAAATTGAAAAAATTCAAATTTTGTTCGTATTTTCATAAAATTTTCAGTTATCAATTTTTTTCTCCAATCCAAAATTTGTTCCTGTTACACAAAAAGTTCAAAACTTTCGAAATGCAGAAAATATACCGGATTTCATAAAATGTTTGCACTTCCAAATTTGTTTGGGATTTTTTGAAATTGTTCTCTATTTCAAAATTTGTTCTCTAGATTCAAAAAAATGATTGTGCTTTAAAAAATTGTTCACGCTTCCAAATTTGTTCAGGATTTTTCAAAATTGTTCTCTATTTCAAAATTTGTCCTCGAGATTTAAAAACTGTTCGTGCTTTAAAAAAATTGTTTGCGCTTCCAAATTTGTTTAGGAGTTTTCAAAATTTGTTCTCAAGATTGAAAAAATGTTCGTGCTTTAAAAATTGTTCACGCTTCCAAATTTGTTCCAAAGACTCAAAAAATGTTTGTGCTTTAAAAAATTGTTTGTGCTTCCAAATTTGTTCTCCGTTTCAAAATTGGTTCTCAAGATTCAGAAAATGTTTGTGCTTTAAAGAAATGTCACAAATTCCAAAAATGTTTGGGAAATTCAAAAGTTGTTTGTGTTTCCAAATTTTGTTTCCAAATTTAAAAAATTGTTCCTATTCAGGTTTTTGGGTAGTTTAAAAAATGTTTCCGTTCTAAAAAGTATGTTCACGTCTCCAAAATTCGTTTGTGTGTTGAAAAATGTTTGAGTTTTCTCAAAATTTGTAAAAAAAACTAATAATGTTCGCGTTTGATAAAACATTCATGTTTTGTTTTTGCTATTTGGAAAATCGTAAAGGATGTTTTTCAAACAGTCTTATACTTTCTTTAGTTCTTGTAGGTTTGCGCTGTAGTTTGGTCAACTGAGCGCTTCCATCCTTGTGGCTAGTAGGGTGCTAGTGCAAGTCTGCAGTGCTTTGTTCGATTCCCAGCTATCACGCCCTGCTATTTTTTTTGCAAATTATCACCTTGTATTTGCAGCGCACTTCAATGGGCCGGCCCAATCGGCGCACTGCGGCGACGTGCTTGTGCAAAAGTCGCGTTGCCCCCTGTGCGTCGGCACCCTGTTGGACGCAACGAGCGTCAAGTAGGAGCTCCCTGTAGATATGACGACGGAAGGAATACCTGATGGGCCACAACAGCCCTTGACTTGAAAGAGCAGCAGGAAGAAGCTCCTTTTTTGCTTCGATGTGCACGACCGACCCACCCAGGCCTGCTGCAGCATGCGTATCGCGAAACCAAGGCCCATGCCCGCTGCCAAAATACGTCCATGTCTCAGGCCCGGCACTCGAAATGACCGTGGGGATGTGCCCTACAATACGTCTTAGACAAACTTCCTATGATTCGGCCATTTGGTGCATTGAAATTGGGGATTTCTTTCAGTTCACAATCGACCTAGGGTTTGTCCCAATCGACCTAGGGTTCGCCACCAGGGCTCGGGAGGAAGAGCATGGACATCGGGGCTCAGGCTGGATCGGGATGAAGAGCATATGATGAGGGACTAGGGCGGGAGAAAAAATACCTTTGAGGTGGAGCTTGGGAGGAAGAGCAAGGGCGTCGGTGCTCCGGAGGAGACGAAGCAGCAACGAGGCACCGAGGCTCAGGAGGAGACGAAGCAGCGACGAGGCGCCGGGTGATGAAGCTATGTACCTAGGGTAGGGTCATGGACCTGTCCAGCATACCCTCCCCAAGACATCTTTACAAAGAATCAGAAGCAGTCGAAGAGAAAATATCATCCACTCGACATGAAGATGTGCTCACTCGACCACCTTGAAGACACTCGACCACCAGAAGACGAGAAGCCCTCCACTCTGCAACGGTCGTGACTTAAACCATAGCATTATGGGCATTTATAACACTTTATTGTAGACGTTACCAGTAACGCCCCACCTTTATGAACATTGAACCCTGTGTAACGGAGGGGAGCTGGGGTCCTGGCGCACTCTATATAAGCCACCCCCCTCCTCTGGGACAAGGGTTCGCACTTCTGTAAACACACACACACACATAATCTAGTCGACCGCCTCAGGGCACCGAGACGTAGAGTTGTTACTTCCTCCGAGAAGGGCCTGAACTCGTAAAACTCGTGTGTACAACTACTCCATAGCTAGGATCTTGCCTCCTCATACCTACCCCCCATTCTACTATCAGTCTTAGATCCACGACAGTTGGCTCCCACCATGGGGCAGGTGTCTTAGCGACTTATTGGAGAAGCTGCAATTTTTCTGATCCCTATCATCATGGTTCCAGGCGAAGGTTTGGCTGAGGGCCGCGAGATCCGTCTCGGCGCGCTCATGTTTTTCACCGACGACTCCGCTTGGCTTCAGGAGGCACCACTCAACGTCGACGCACTCCCCACCCGTGGGGCGACGCACTTTCGCGTGTGCGTCCGCGGTGTCCTCCTGCGGCAACCGTCGATCCAGTACCAGTCGACTCCAACGGCTTTCCCCTCCCCGCGACCCGCCGGAACAAGCGCACCGGCCGGTCGAGGGTTCAACGGTGGGTGAAGCATGCGGTGGCCCGCCAGTCGGCCACCCCTCAAGTCGCGGCGCTCGAGCCCAACGAGTCTCTCTACGACCTGTTAGATCTGTCGACTGGCTCCGTAGAGACTACATCCGAGTGCGGCAGCAATGACTCGGCAGCGGAAGTCCTGATTGTCAATGGACCACGCGGTTCTCCTGGCTTCGATCGTGAAGACGGAGGTGACGGGAACGGTGATCCGTCGCGCGTTCACGAGGAGTACCGCCCCGAGCCTCTCTCCTCGCAGCAGAGAGAAGAACTTCATCAACGAAACATGGATGCCCTGCATACTCCTATAGTTGGAGAAACGCCCGAGGCCCAGGCCTTGGAACAGGCTCGCTTGGCAATCTGGCTGAGCGCACTTGGCTGGAGAACCTACAGCGCGCACTCTATGATCGCGCTCGTCAACGTGCTCCTGAGTCCAGCCGACGCCAACTTTTTCCACCTCCGGCTCAGGTATACCGGACACCGATCCAAAACCTAGCAGCTGCGGCCCGGATAGCAGAGTCGATTCAACCTTCCCAGTCAGAAGCTGGCCGAGGTCTGGCGCAGATGATCAGGGCCTTGCTCCGGGCAGCAGGAGAGCAGAATACGGCCATGTCTAAGTCGCGGGATAGGATCCATAGCAGATCTGTGGTCGCAGATACGGTCCAGTCGGCCCATAGCCCGAGATCGCCCCCGAGGCATGAGGGACGTGGAGAGCGGCGTGATCAGTACAGAAACCAGGAGCAGTATGATCGTCGAGCCGATCGCGATGGTCGTCGTCGAGTGCCCACGCCTCCTCCAAGGAGTGGATCGTACGTGCCGCGGCCACATGAAGACAGGCGCCCTAACAGCGTCGGAAGAGATATTCTAGTCAACCCCAGGGAGCCAGGCTTTGATGCGAGATCTATTCTCGTACAAGGCTTGGTCGACAGAAACAGAGCTCACTGAGATGGCCATGACAGAGGCCCGCAAACCAGCAACAGGGTGCATGTCTCTGGCCCAGAGTGCTTCAGCAGAGCTATCAGAGCTGCAGTGATTCCCCCCAACTTCAGGTTGGTGACTGGAGTCAGTAAGTTCACCGGAGAGTCCAAGCCTGACACCTGGCTCGAAGACTACCGAGTGGCTGTCCAGATTGGTGGCGGTAATGATGAGGTGGCCATGAAACACCTTCCTCTGATGTTGGAGGGCTCGGCTAGGGCGTGGCTGAATCAGTTGGCGCCTGGCAGCATCTATACTTGGGAAGATCTCGTCCGAGTGTTTGTCAGAATGTTTGAGGGTACTTGCAAGCGGCCAGCAGGTTTGACAGAATTACAGTGTTGCGTCCAGAAACCGAATGAAACTTTGAGAGATTATATCCAGAGGTGGATCACCCTACACCACACGGTGGAAGATGTGTCTGATCATCAGGCAATTTGTGCTTTCAAGGAAGGTGTCAGGTACCGGGAGTTGAATCTGAAATTCGGTCGGACAGGAAACATGACTTTGACTCAGATGATGGAAATCGCCACCAAGTATGCCAATGGTGAAGAGGAGGAGCGACTGCGGAGCGGCAAGCACAAAGCAGTCGCCCACGAAGCCGGGGGAGGAAACTCCAGTCGGAAACAAAAACACAAGGCCGAACCAGCTGCTCCGGGTGAGGCCTTGGCTGTGGTTCAAGGAAAGTTCAAGGGGAATCCCAAAGGGCCGTGGAACCCCAAGAAAGTAAAAGATCAAGATGGAAATGACGTGTTGGATCTGCCGTGCCATATCCACACCAAAAAAGGAAGAAGGTAATTTCATTTACCTGAAGCATACCACTCGACAGTGTCGGCTCCTGATCCAGCAGTTCCGAGAGAAACAGCCCAAGGAAAAGGAGAAGGAGGCAGACAAGGCTGAGAGTGAAGGGGAAGATGATGATGGTTATCCTCACGTGAATTCCACTCTGATGATTTTTGCTGATGTTGAAAACAAGAGTCGATTGAAAGTCATCAACAGAGAAGTGAACATGGTCGCTCCGGCGACACCCAATTACTTGAAATGGTCGCAGACTGCCATTATGTTCGACCAGTCTGATCACCCAGCGCACATCGCCACCCCTGGGAGGCAAGCGCTGGTGGTCGACCCGGTGGTCGAAGGCACTCGACTGACAAAGGTCCTGATGGACGGTGGTAGTGGCCTGAACATTCTGTACGCAGAAACGTTGAAAGGAATGGGCATTCCGATGTCCAGACTCAGTGAAAACCATATGAGTTTCCATGGGGTCATCCCAGGCAAGAAGGCTGCGTCCCTCGGTCAGATTGCACTCGACGTGGTTTTCGGTGATGCCAAAAATTACCGCAAAGAAAAGTTGATGTTTGAAGTCGTGGATTTTCAGAGTGCGTATCATGCAATTTTGGGCAGGCCAGCTTATGCACGATTCATGGCTCGACCTTGTTACGTGTACCTCAAACTGAAGATGCCTGGTCCCAGAGGAGTGATCACTATCTCTGGTAATCGGAAAAAGGCGGAAGAGTGTTTCCAGAAGGGCTCAAAGATCGTCGATGCCCAGATGGCCGTGGCAGAATTGCAAGAATACCAGAAAAATGCAGACCCAAGTGACTTGTTGCGAGCCAAGAAGCCAGCCACGGATTCAGCATTCCAGTCATCTGGCGAGACGAAGTCTGTTCACATTCACCCGACGGACCCCAATGCAGCTCCGACCCACATTTCGACCACACTCGACTCCAAATAGGAAGAAGCGCTCATCCAGTTCCTCCATGAGAATTGGGACATCTTTGCATGGAAGCCTTCTGACATGCCAGGTGTTCCCAGGGGACTGGCTGAGCATCGCTTGCGAGTTGACCCGAAAGTGAAACCAGTCAAAGAGCATCTTCGACGGTCCGCCATCCAGAAAAGAAAAGCAATCGGCGAAGAGGTGGCTCGGCTTTTGGCAGCTGAGTTTATCCAAGAGATTTACCACTCCGAGTGGTTAGCCAATGTTGTCGTGGTCCCAAAGAAAGATGACTCACTCCGCATGTGCATCGATTTCAAGCATATCAATCGGGCCTGCCCGAAAGATCACTTCCCTCTCCCTCGCATCGATCAGATAGTCGACTCGACTGTTGGGTGCGAGCGTTTGTCCTTTTTGGATGCCTACTCCGGGTACCACCAGATCCGTCTGTACGGACCCGACGAAATAAAGACAGCTTTTATCACCCCTTTCGGGTGCTTCTGTTATGTCACAATGCCATTCGGCTTGAAGAACGCCAGAGCCACATTTATGCGAATGATTCAGAAGTGCCTGCTCACTCAAATCAGTCGGAATGTGGAAGCATACATGGATGACATTGTGGTCAAGTCACGTAAATGTTCCGACCTGCTGACCGACCTCGCTGAAACCTTTGCCAACCTCAGAAGGTATGATATCAAGCTCAATCCAGCAAAGTGTACGTTTGGAGTTCCAGGAGGAAAGTTACTCGGTTTTCTTGTTTCCGAACGGGGAATCGATGCTAACCCAGAGAAAGTAGGCGCTATACTCCGAATGAAACGCCCTGTGCGTGTGCATGATGTCCAGAAGCTTACTGGTTGCTTGGCCGCCCTAAGTCGATTCATTTCTCGCCTCGGTGAAAATGTGCTGCCTCTTTACCGACTGATGAAGAAAACAGATACGTTCGAGTGGACTCCAGAAGCTGATACAGTATTTGCAGAGCTAAAAGCCCTGCTTTCCGCCTAGCCGGTGCTTGCTGCTCCAATCAGCAAAGAGCCTCTTTTGCTTTATATAGCATCCACTGGACAAGTCGTCAGTACAGTACTTACGGTCAAGCGGGAAGAAGAAGGAAAAGCGTACAAAGTTCAACGCCCAGTTTATTATATTTCTGAAGTCTTGACCCCGTCAAAGCAGAGATATCCTCACTATCAGAAGCTTGTCTATGGAATTTACATGACCACGAAGAAGGTTGCACACTACTTCTCAGATCACTCGGTTACAGTCGTCAGCGACGCTCCATTGTCAGAGATTCTGCACAACAGGGATGCAACTAGTCGAGTGGCAAAATGGGCGATTGAACTCCTTCCCTTGGATATCAAGTTTGAGGCAAAGAAAGCTATCAAGTCCCAAGCAATAGCAGATTTCCTCGCCGAGTGGATCGAACAGCAACTGCCGACTCAAGTTCACTCTGAGCACTGGACCATGTTCTTTGACGGATCCAAGATGTTGAGTGGTTCTGGTGCTGGAGTAGTTCTGGTATCCCCCCGAGGAGACAAGCTCAGATATGTCCTCCAGATTCACTTTGATTCTTCCAACAATGAAGCAGAATACGAAGCACTCCTGTATCGGTTGCGCATGGCCATCTCACTCGGCGTCTGTCGCCTCATGGTCTACGGCGACTCAGATTTGGTAGTTAATCAAGTGATGAAGGAGTGGGACGTCAGAAGCCCAGCCATGACTGGTTACTGCAACGCGGTGAGAAAGCTTGAGAAGAAGTTTGAGGGGTTAGAACTCCACCACATCCCCCGATTGAAAATCAAGCAGCCGATGAATTGGCAAAGATAGGTTCCAAGAGAGAAGCCATTCCCAGCAATGTGTTCTTGGAGCATATTCACACGCCGACAGTTCAGGAAGACCCTTTCACTGAAGTGCCCCCACAACCCAAGAGCGCCACGGATCCGACTGAAGTCGAGGTCCCAGCTGTGGTCGACCTAATCATGGAGGTTCTGGCCATTACTCCCGATTGGACGGTGCCCTACATTGCGTACATCCTCAGGAAAGAGCTCCCAGAGGATGAAGAAGAAGCTCGACAGATCGTCTGCCTATCTAAAGCTTTTACTGTGATAAGAGGACAGCTGTTAAGAGAAAGTGTGACTGGAGTCGGTCAGAAGTGCATAACACCAGAAGAAGGTCGAATGATCCTCAATGACATCCACTCGGGGACCTGTGGCCACCATGCGTCCTCTCGGGCCATCATGGCTAAAGCATACCGAGCTGGATTCTATTGGCCACGAGCAAATGAGATGGCGAAAGATATAGTCGACAGATGTGAAGGCTGTCAATTTTACTCCGATATGTCTCACAAGCCAGCGTCAGACCTGAAGACCATTCCCCTCGTCTGGCCCTTCGCTATTTGGGGACTGGATATGGTTGGTCCGCTGAGGACCGGCAGAAGCGGCTTCACTCACGTGCTCATTGCAGTAGACAACTTTACCAAATGGATCGAAGCCAAACCCATCAAGAACCTTGACGCTAGCACCGCTGTCAGTTTTATCAGAGAATTGACGTTTAGATATGGAGTCCCACACGGCATCATCATGGACAATGGATCGAACTTCGATTCCGATGAGTTCAGAATTTTCTGCGCCTCTCAGGGCACTCGAGTCGACTATGCTTCTGTTGCTCACCCGCAGTCGAACGGACAAGCAGAAAGAGCCAATGGCCTAATTCTCAAAGGACTGAAGCCCCGACTGATGCGTGATCTCAAACACGCAGCAGGTGCTTGGGTTGATGAACTTCCGTCAGTTCTGTGGGGTTTAAGGACAACTCCTAATCGGTCGACTGGAAGAACTCCTTTCTTCTTAGTCTATGGAGCCGAAGCTGTTCTGCCAAGTGACCTGCTCCACAACGCACCCCGAGTTGAACTCTTCTCCGAAGCAGAAGCAGAGCAGGCCCGGCAAGATTCATTCGATCTCTTAGAGGAGGAAAGAGAGATGGCCTTGATCCGCTCGACCATTTATCAACAAGATTTGCGTCGATTCCACGCCAGGAATGTGAGGGGTCGGGCCTTTCAAGAAGGAGACTTGGTTCTTCGAGTGGATCAGCAGAAACCACACAAGCTCGCTCCAACTTGGGAAGGCCCCTTCATCGTCACCAAAGTTCTCCACAACGGAGCATACCATCTTTACAGTATCGAGCATCAGAAAGACGAGCCACGGGCTTGGAACGCGGAGCTGCTCCGCCCCTTTTATACTTAAACACTCGTTCGAATAAAATGTAATAAGCAACACCTTTTGTAATTCGTTTATCAAAGACAAGAGCTTACGGTTCTCTCATTCGATTGTGTTGTTCTTATTTACTCCTGAAATCCCCCAGTGGGTGGGCTTAGTCGCGAATCCGTTCCGCCTAAGTTCGAAAAAATCCTACCGAGTGAAGAGCAATCCTTCCACTCGGGGGCTTAGCTGCAGCCGAGCACTCGCCTTAGCTCTCTCACTAAGAGGCTTAACGGCAGTCCAGCACTCGCCTAAGTTTGAAAAAATCCTACCGAGTGGAGAGCAGTCCTCCCACTCAGGGGCTTAGCTGCAGTCGAGCACTCCCCTAAGTTCTCTCACTAAGAGGCTTAACGGCAATCCAGCACTCGCCTAAGTTTGAAAAAATCCTACCGAGTGGAGAGCACTCCTCCCACTCGGGGGCTTAGCTGCAGTCGAGCACTCGCCTAAGTTCTCTCACTAAGAGGCTTAACGGCAGTCCAGCACTCGCCTAAGTTTGAAAAAATCCTACCGAGTGGAGAGCAGTCCTCCCACTCGGGGGGCTTAGCTGCAGTCGAGCACTCGCCTAAGTTCTCTCACTAAGAGGCTTAACGGCAGTCCAGCTCTCGCCTAAGTTTGAAAAAAATCCTACCGAGTGGAGAGCAGTCCTCCCACTCGGGGGCTTAGCTGCAGTCGAGCACTCGCCTAAGTTCTCTCACTAAGAGGCTTAACGGCAGTCCAGCACTCGCCTAAGTTTGAAAAAATCCTACCGAGTGGAGAGCAGTCCTCCCACTCGGGGGGCTTAGCTGCAGTCGAGCACTCGCCTAAGTTCTCTCACTAAGAGGCTTAACGGCAGTCCAGCTCTCGCCTAAGTTTGAAAAAAATCCTACCGAGTGGAGAGCAGTCCTCCCACTCGGGGGCTTAGCTGCAGTCGAGCACTCGCCTAAGTTCTCTCACTAAGAGGCTTAACAGCAGTCCAGCACTCGCCTAAGTTTGAAAAATCCTACCGAGTGGAGAGCAGTCGTCCCACTCGGGGGCTTAGCTGCAGTCGAGCGCTTGCCTAAGTTATCTCACTAAGAGGCTTAACGACAGTCCATCACTCGCCTAAGTTTGAAAAAATCCTACCGAGTGGAGAGCAGTCCTCCCACTCGGGGGCTTAGCTGCAGTCGAGCACTCGCCTAAGTTCTCTCACTAAGAGGCTTAACAGCAGTCCAGCACTCGCCTAAGTTTGAAAAATCCTACCGAGTGGAGAGCAGTCGTCCCACTCGGGGGCTTAGCTGCAGTCGAGCGCTTGCCTAAGTTATCTCACTAAGAGGCTTAACGACAGTCCATCACTCGCCTAAGTTTGAAAAAATCCTACCGAGTGGAGAGCAGTCCTCCCACTCGGGGGCTTAGCTGCAGTCGAGCACTCGCCTAAGTTCTCTCACTAAGAGGCTTAACGGCAGTCCAGCACTCGCCTAAGTTTGAAAAAAATCCTACCGAGTGGAGAGCAGTCCTCCCACTTGGGGGCTTAGCTGCAGTCGAGCACTCGCCTAAGTTCTCTCACTAAGAGGCTTAACGGCAGTCCAGCACTCGCCTAAGTTTAAAAAAATCCTACCGAGTGAAGAGCAATCCTCCCACTCGGGGCCTTAGCTGCAGTCGAGCACTCGCCTAAGTTCTCTCACTAAGAGGCTTAACGGCAGTCCAGCACTCGCCTAAGTTTGAAAAAATCCTACCGAGTGGAGAGAAGTCCTCCCACTCGGGGGCTTAGCTGCAGTCGAGCACTCGCCTAAGTTCTCTCACTAAGAGGCTTAACGGCAGTCCAGCACTCGCCTAAGTTTGAAAAAATCCTACCGAGTGAAGAGCAATCCTCCCACTCGGGGGCTTAGCTGCAGTTGAGCACTTGCCTAAGTTCTCTCACTAAGAGACTTAACGGCAGTCCAGCACTCGCCTAAGTTTGAAAAAATCCTACCAAGTGGAGAGCAATCCTCCCACTCGGGGGCTTAGCTACAGTCGAGCACTTGCCTAAGTTCTCTCACTAAGAGACTTAACGGCAGTCCAGTACTCGCCTAAGTTTGAGACCCATCCCTATCCGCAAGGACGACGAGGTGCAGGTCGACTGCAATCTTCTCCTTCGGAGTTGCGGCACAAATACAACGTCCGCTCCATCCTTATCCGCAAGGACGACGAGGTGCAGGTCGACTGCCACCTTCTCCTTTGGAGCTGCGGCACAAATAGAACGTCCGCTCCATCCCTATCCGCAAGGACGAAGAGGTGCAGCAAGCAAAGTCCATCCGAAGGCAAACACAAGCACATTCGGAGATAAACCAAATTCAGATAAATACTAAAAGGTTCCAAGCAGCGAATCAAAAGTACTCGAGCACCAAGCCCGAAGGAGTTTAACGGTTACAGAAACCACTCGGCATTCCGAGGCAAATTTAAAGCGTATCCAAGTTTCATAAGATTGTTCACTCGGCCGGAGGAGGACTGGCAGGCTCCACGAATGAGTCCAGATCGATCCCGTTAGCGATCCGAGTGGCAGCAGCAATGAAAGTCTCCATGAAGGACTGGAAGTCGTGCTTTTTGGTGTTAGCGACTTTGATCGCAGCCAGCTTGTCTTCACGAACCTCCTTGCAATGGACTCGCACCAGGGACAGCGCCATGTCAGCACCACACCGGGCGGAGGATTTCTTCCATTCTTGCACTCGGTCAGGCATCTCGTTCAGTCGAGTCATCAGAGATTCCAGATCATTCTGAAGCGTCGCCTCCGGCCAAAGCATCGAATCGATTCGAGAGACAACCTCCTTCAGGCGTGCGAGGTAGCTTGTGGCGCTGGCGATACGGGACTCCAGTCGGAGCACATTCATCGCAGTTTCGTCGCAGACCGGGGAAGCGATAGGGTCCAGACCCTTCTCGACCCTTCCAGTTTCTTCATCAAAGTCTTGACAAAGTTCTGCAGCCAAAAGTCAGTTCAATCAACCGAGCAAAATCCTATGGCAAGCATCAACACAGTCGGATTAAAAGAAATACCTCCCAGCACGAGATAAAGCTTCTTGGTGAGGGTCCTCAGATAAGCTTCTGTGTCGTTCCTCTTGCAGATCGCAGACTCCAACTTTTCGTTCAGAACAACCTTATCCTTCTTCAGGCTGGTCACTTCGCGATTAGCTTCATTAAGACAAGATGTCAGTCTGGTCACCTCTCCTTCAACCGTTCCGACATAAGCAAGCTTCTTGTCTGCGAGAGCGGTTTTGTCTTGGGCTGCTTTTTGCGAGGCGGCGAGGTCCGAGTCCTTCTTGTCCAGAGCCAACTTAATTTTCTCTGCAAAAGAGAAATAATCGAATCAAAAAGGAGATCAAAGAGATATATTGAAATTCAGTCGGCAATCAGTTACCTTCCATACCAGCGGCCTCATCTTGAGCTTTTTTCAGATTTTGCTGAGCCAATTCCAAGTCTAAGTTGAGTTGCCTCTGCTTCTCTTCGAGTTCGGCAAACTTGGAGATAAGAGTACAAGACTTCTGCAGGAGGCAAGAGACAGATCAATCGATAGGTTCGAAAGCAGTTCATTTTTGAGTGAATAAAACCTAAAGAAGTGGACAACAAGCTGTTCAAACCCCAGTCGACTGCCAGCAGTCGACCGCGGTCTCGGAGACTGCACCCAGTGGGTGCACTTGGCGTGCCCCCACCGGTTCTGATCCCACTCACCCGGCCCGCCGGAGTCGAGTGCAAGGAGCCCGGTTCGCTGGAGTCGAGTGCAAGGAGTAAAAAAAGAGAGAGATAAAGAACAATTGCGTCGTCAAGAAAAGAAGAACTCAGACCACAGCCGACTGCCAGCAGTCGACCGCGGTCTCGGGGACTACACCCAGTGGGTGCACTTGGCGTGCCCCCACCGGTTCTGATCCCACTCGCCCCGACCGAGTGGAAGAGCGAAACTACCAAAAACGACAGCAACGCCCAGTGGGTACTCTAATTCAACGCGAACAACAAGAGATTGTGCAGAAGAAGATTTTTCGAGAACAAAAAACAGTCGGAAAGTCTACTCACCAGGACGTTGGCCCGAAGAGCGACACTAGCGTCGTAGGCAGCCTGACTGCTCTCATGCACTATCTTCACCCGCTCCATCATCATATCAGCCTGTCGGATGGCTTCCGCAGCCGCTTCCGACTGGTTGTCTGGGATGGGGTCGCTGGTGAAAAAATGTGCAGACGACCCAGGTGCGGCTGCTTGAGGCTCCGTGGTGTGGAGTTGGATAGTTGAAGGAACCACAGGCGCGGTCAACCGCGTGGGATGCCCACTCGGCAAGGGTGCAGCGAACGTCACAGTGGCCCTGCCCGCATCTTCATCTTGACAGACGGGAGGCGTTGCAGTCGTTTCTTGCTGAGCCACCCTACCAGCTGTTACCTTCTTGCTCTTCCTAGGCCTAGGGGCCACATCTTCGTCGTCGTCCGGATGGTCAATGATGTTGGGTGGAGCCGCAAGACAGAACATTCGACCCCAAGTGAACCACTCGACCCTAAAAGGATCAAGAATCGAAATCGCAAGAGTTCATACCTGGGTTAGAGGTTACTGCATCCTCCATTTCCTCGTCCCGATACTGGTATGAAGAGGTCCCTGACGTAGCAGCACTGCAAAGGCCCGCATTCAATCGGTTACACCCAGTTAATCGAATCCACATAAAGGACAAGTCAGATGGTTACCCGGAGATAGTAGGAACGGTCACTTTGATCCGAGGCAAAGCTTTGGGCGGTTTGGAAGAGCTGGCTTTCGGCACTTTCGGCGCTGGAAGCGGCGCGACCTTGGATTGCTTTGGAGGCTTCTCAGTCGGCGTCGGGGAAGACGTCCTGGGGCGCTTCGAGGATTGCCCGATCAGCGCAGCCACCAAGTCCGGAGCACTTGCCGGGTCATGAATGAGCTTGGACCTCCTCTCCCTGCTAGGAGGCGAGTCGACTTCTTCCTCATCGGTCGATTCATCGCTCTCCTCGTCCTCCTCGGCTTCCGAATGCTCCTCGCCGCTCTCGCCCCCGCTTCCTTCTTCTTCAGCGCCGGGGTCCTGCACTCCGTTGGGCATCGAGTACATTTCAATGAGGGCCTGAAAGGATAACAATCAAAAGACACTCAGTCGACCACAAACGGGACATCACGTGGTGAATCGAAAAGATATTTGATAAAACAGAAATATACCTACTCCGGCTGGCGCGAGTTGTCGAATGGAATCACCCTCCTGGATCCCCGAGGGTTGTCTTTGTTGCCAGTGATTCCCCTCAACCAGTTCTCCAAGATATCCTCGTTGACCTCCTCCGGGTGGATCCGAGTGGTATCCTCGAGCCCAGAGTACATCCACATCGGATGATCGCACACCTGAAGAGGTTGGATGCGTCGACCGAGAAAGACCTCTAGCAGATCCATCCCGGTCACTCCGTCGCGGACAAGCTGGACGACCCGTTCGACCAGCTCCTTGACCTGCGCCTTCTCTTCTGGAACTACCTTCAGGGGAGTAGGCTTCTCCAATCGAGCCAAGGAAAAAGGAGGAAGTCCTGTCGACTGGCCAGGGATTGGCTGATCCTTGCAGTAAAACCAAGTCGACTGCCAGCCCCGGACCGAGTCAGGAAGGATCGTCGCTGGGAAAGTACTCTTGCTCCTCATCTGGATCCCCAGGCCACCGCACATCTGGATCACCCGCGTCCTCTCGTCACGACTTGGCCTTTTTGACCGACTGGGAAAGGCAAGTGAAGATGTGTTTGAAAAGCCCCCAGTGCGGTCGACAGCCCAAGAAGTTTTCGCACATGGACACGAAAGCGGCCAGATAGACTATGGTGTTCGGAGTGAAAAGGTGGAGTTGAGCCCCAAAGAAGTTCAAAAAACCCCGGAAGAAAGGGTGGGGAGGCAGTGAGAATCTGCTATCTACGTGGGTTGCTAGGAGGGCACACTCACCCTCTCTAGGCTGCGGTTCGGTTTCGTCCCCCGGGAGTCGAGCCGACTTGTGGGGGATCAATCCCCCCTCCACCAGGTCGTCGAGGTCGTCCTGCGTGATTGCCGAGCGGATCCAGTCGCCCTGGATCCAGCTCGCCGGCAGGCCGGACCTCGACGAGGATCCGCCCCGGCTGGTCCGCTTGCCCTTCGCCTTCGCGGTCGCCTTCTTCGCGTGTTCCAGCGCCGCCGTCTTATCCTTCCCCATGATGGCAGATCGAGCTCGAGCGGAGGTCCGGCGACGAGGCAGAAGCGAGAGTGGCGGAGAGATCGGGAGAATGAGAAGAGAGAATGGGGGCGTGCGGAGCAGAGGCCTGGCCCGAGACCTTTTATAAGGCCTTCCACCGAGTGGCTGACTAGTGGACCCAAGCGATCTAAACAAATCCCGCAACAGTCGCGCGCGCAGTACTTGGCGAAAAAGGTGGCGCGGGGATCGAGGAGACTTACCTAATCTGTCCTGATAACCTCGTTTCCTCCCGTCTGGCGCGCTTCCCAAAAATCGAATCCCGCGAGATCCGCAGAGAGCGGAACAACCTGTAAGACTGAAGACAAACACCCTCTACATCATCATTCGGAATTCAACCATGAAAGTTCACTCGACAACAACCAAGAATGGAGCAAGGCGACTGAGAAAGGAGTCAACGTCGTCTCCTCAACTCATTGTTTCAGGACAAGGCATATTCATCGCACAAAGAGTGGGTCGGAAGTGTTCTCAACCCCTTCCTCACTCAAACCCTGATCCATTCGGGGGCTAATGATGAAGCTATGTACCTAGGGTAGGGTCATGGACCTGTCCAGCATACCCTCCCCAAGGACATCTTTACAAAGAATCAGAAGCAGTCGAAGAGAAAACATCATCCACTCGACCATGAAGATGTGCTCACTCAGCCACCTTGAAGACACTCGACCACCAGAAGACGAGAAGCCCTCCACTCTGCAACGGTCGTGACTTAAACCATAGCATTATGGGCATTTATAACACTTTATTGTAGACGTTACCAGTAACGCCCCACCTTTATGAACATTGAACCCTGTGTAACGGAGGGGAGCTGGGGTCTTGGCGCACTCTATATAAGCCACCCCCCTCCTCTGGGACAAGGGTTCCTACTTTTGTAAACACAAACACACATATAATCTAGTCGACCGCCTCAGGGCACCGAGACGTAGGGCTGTTACTTCCTCCGAGAAGGGCCTGGACTCGTAAAACTCGTGTGTACAACTACTCCATAGCTAGGATCTTGCCTCCTCATACCTACCCCTCATTCTACTGTCAGTCTTAGATCCACGACACCGGGCTCGGGAGAAAGACAGGGACGACGCAAGGTCGGCGACGACGGGCGACAACGATGGGAAGCTCGGGCGGAAGAGTGGAGTGAGAATGAGGAAATGGATGGCCGAGCGGGACGATAAGACGAGCTTAGTAGTAGCGAGGGTCAACACACCCGCGCTACTGCTAAGGAAGATACCTGCAACGCTGCTCAACTGACCCACACTGCTGATAAGTGGGGCCCACCTGCTAGCCCCTTGTATATACAGTAGCAGCGCATGTTTGTTAACCAGCTACCATGGTAGTTGTAGCGCGTGTTTTTACCCAACGCTGCTACTATTGCTAGCCCTAGCTAGGGTGTACGGGGGGGGCACTTAGCGGTAGCGTGGGCTTATAGGGTCGGCGCTACTGCTAAATCCTACTTGCAGCGCGTGCTCCTGGGCCACGCTACTGCTAATTAACAGTAGCGATGGCTGTGAACCCCTCGCTACTACTATTGTTCTACCTATAGGCTTTTCCCTAGTAGTGACATGGGAGCAAGAGCCAGAGTAGTCGAGCATAAGGCTAGCGCATGAGAATACGACTAGTGAGCAGGAGCAAGCGAGCCATGGGATACAGGAGGATTGAGTAGCCTAGCATGAGGCGAGCATATTAAGACAGATCAGCTCAACATGAGGCGGGCGCATGAGGATGGAAGCAGTTGAACAATCAAGAGCGTTCTGAAATTCAGCATGGACTCAAGCCTAGCTGGATTCAAAACAGGACGCCACCTTCACTGTGCCGGCACTATTTTGGTCGGCCAAGTGTGGGTTCCCTCTCTATTGAGAGGAGTCCATAATTCAACCATGACAAATTGTAATGAACACTACTATACTGACCATTCCACGAAAATTTCATAGTTCTTGTCAAAATGGTCAGTTTATTGTCAATTTGAGTGCTTTTAACCGGTTCACCCACCTGGTCAGCGTCCACATCAACCACTACGTCACCAGCCAAAAAATTTCATAGAAAAATATTATTTTTTCTAAAAATGCCAAATGAACACTACTATACTGACCATTCCACGAACATTTCATAGTTCTTGTCAAAATAGATTAAACCACACAATAAAAATACATATTCAGGTCCTTCTTTTGCCAATTTTCGACGAAAAAAATGGAAATGTCTATAAAAATTGAATAATTTTATAAAATGAACACTACCATGTTGATCATTCTGAGAAATTTTGAAACTTTTTTTTACTAAAGAGATTAAGAAAATATAAGGATAATACATACCTAGTATAACTTTTTTGGGTCATATTTTCACAAAAAATGGAAGTGCCCATTAAAAATTGATAAAATTCTCTAAAATGAAAACTAGAATTCTGATAATTTTAGGAAACCAAAATCCAAACAATGAAAATACACATTCAAGGCCTTTTTTAGTAACTAGATGATGCCCCGCACATTGTTGCGGGAATATTTTGTAATATTTGAATGAGGTTCTGGTTATATGGAACATGAATATTTGAAATAATTGTTGTTGAAAGTATATAAGAATAAAATGTCAACATCATAAATAGAATGGTATTTTACATGAATGCATGCTTGCATGTTGAAGTGGATTTTTAATATACATAGTCACATGTTGAGGTGAGCCTTTTCCTATGCATTTGAATGATGAGGTGGCATACTTGCATGTTGAGAGAAATAAGAGTACCATGTTGATCATTCTGAGAAAGTTTCAAACTTTTCTTGCTAAAGAGATTAAGAAAACCGAAGGATAATACATATCTAGTACAACTTTTTCTAGGTCATATTTTGACTTAAAAATGGAGGCGTTCATTAAAAATTGATAAAATTCTCTAAAATGAAAACTAGAATTCTGATAATTTCAGGAAACTTTAAGAAAAATCCAATCATATTAAATAATCCATGGAAAATACACATTCAAGGCATTTTTTAGTAACTAGATGATGCCCCGCACATTGTTGAGGGAATATTTTGCAATATATCAATGAGGTTTTGGTTATATAGAACATGAATATTTGAAATAATAGTTGTTGAAAGTATATAGGAATTAATTCATAAACATCATAAATAGAATGGAATTCTACATGCATGCATGTTTACATGTTGAAGTGGATTTTTAATATGCATAGTCGCATGTTGAGGTGAGCCTTTTTCTATGCATGTTGAATGATGAGGTGGCATGCTAGCATGTTGAGAGAAATAACACTACCATGCTGATCATTCTGAGAAAGTTTCAAACTTTTCTTGCTAAAGAGATTAAGAAAATAGAAGGATAATACATATCTAGTATAACTTTTTTGGGGTCATATTTGACTTAAAATGGAAGTGTCCATTAAAATTTGATAAAAATCTCTAAAATGAAAACTAGAATTATGATAATTTCAGGAAACTTAGGAAAAATCCAAACATATTAAAAAATACAAGGAAAATACACATTCAAGACCTTTTAAGTTACTAGATGATGCCCGGCACATTGTTGCGGCAATATTTTGCAATATTTCAATGAGGTTTTGGTTATATGGAACATGAATATTTGAAATAATAGTTGTTGAAAGTATATAAGAATTAAATGTAAACATCATAAATAGAATGGAATTTTACATGCATGCATACATGTTGAAGTGGATTTTTAATATGCATAGTCGAATGATGAGATGAGCTTTTTTCTATGCATGTTGAATGATTAGGTGACATGCTTGCATGCTGAGAGAAATATGTTAGTGGGGGCTAGCTAATTAGATACAGAAGATAGGGTTTGGATACTGATTATTGTGGAATTCAGCATGTACTCGAGCCTAGCTAGACTCCACCCTCATGGCCCCAGCCCTCTTTGGACCGACCGAGTGTGGGGTTTCACCCCGTTTTTGAGTTGATTTCTATTAATTTTTTGGTTCCCGCAGTTTTCATATTTTCTTAATATTATAAAAAAATCATGAACAATTTTGAAGTTGTGATTTTATTTGAAATTTAGGAATTACATATATATTAATTTGTGATTTCCCACCTTTTTAAATATTGTTGAATTAAAAACTTCCTTAAAAAACAATACTAAACTAGCTATTGGTCCGGGCCATTTATCTTAAAGCACCCAACACCTGTGCCTAGCACGGGGGATATGAGCTCTTATAGGAGGCCTCATATTTGACCTGTTTAGCGAGGGATAAGTGGAAACATGCACTGTGCAAGATTAATTCGGGCGAGTGACTGTTTGGGGAATCTGCAAGAAAAACTATATTTAGGATGGTTTAAAGCTGCAAGATGAATTACCCGTTTTTTAATTTTGAGAAAGTATTATAGTTAATCTGAAAATTAATTTGGAAAAGTATATTATGAAAGCAAATGTTATAAGAATTTTTTTGTCCTAAATGTTAGAAAAATCACGATTTTGTGAAAGGATCACCAATCAGCAACAAGAGGTGACACGTTATCATTCCTATTCCGTGCGAGAGTGCCTCTTCAGTGCCTAAGCTAGTGCTGGTGCTCGCACAAAAATCTTGGTTGCACTGCTCAATTGCTTGCTTGGTCGCATAGTTCACTTGCTCGATCGCAATAGGTACTGGCTCAGACAAAAT